>NC_064855.1:109297273-109597273 GCF_024139225.1 Suncus etruscus
CTCTGAGATTTTAAGAGCTTGGAAATTTGGGGAGGTTATCACCTTTAACTTGATGAGGAGTTAAGTTATGCTAATATATACACTTCTTCTCAAGCTCTCCTTAGACTATTACTTTAACCAGAACCCCAGACATTAATGACATACTTGATGCCATAATTAGTAAAAGTCAGGTACACTGCCGGTGTGATGGATTAACTTTTTTTCAGGAACATTCTTTAATAATAAGATGTATTCTGAATAACAGTGTAATGCATAAATTAATACATTAATGTGGAGGTATATTCATTACAATAAAAATCAGCCCATCAGGACACATTTATTTAGAGACCCCAAGAAATCAATGTTCTGTTCTGGGCTCTGGAAATTTACGGTGAAAATAGCAGTGAAAGTTTCTCCTTTAAGTAAATTGCAATTGACTGGTAAAAACAAATCTAAATTGAAAATACATACTATTTTTATTAGAATTCATGAATACATAATATAGAGTCACGAGATGTAGGGAGGGGAAGAGTTGCTCTGTGGTTAGGAAAAAAAAGAAACTGAGGATGTATCCAGAAATGTCTGGATCAACCAAGGTACTCATTGGAGAAGGCACCTTTAATAAAATAGGAAGAACATCATTCTTCAAGATCCCAGTGAGCAAATGTAGGAAAATAAAATCAACACCCTTAGATAGAAAAGCACTTTGTATAAGGGTGAAGACACTTGCCTTTCATGCTGCCAATCCTGGTTTGAAAACTGGCACAACATATGGTCCTCTGAGAATTACTGTTGGTCATGCTGGTGCATAGAGCCAAGAGTAAGATCTGAGCATTTCTGGATCTCGCATCCCCTAACAACATAATCAACAACAACAACAACACAACAAAAAAAAAAAATAAAAGCTCTCTCTGTGTAACAAAACTATGCAAATTATAAATCATATTTAATTGCCAGTTTTAGCACACTTTGCTTTGGAGTTGATGACCCAATTCTCATTTGTTTTTCAAACCATTTAGAATACTTTGCTGAAAAGAATAATGAAGCCCATAGAGGTGAGAAGATAAGCTCAAAATCACAAAGGCTTTGGGTTTCCTGCCAGAGATTTGAACCCGGGCACAAGGCCTAAAGCACACAGCCTAAAGCTCTTCCTGAGACAAAGCACAGGGAATTTTAGAACCAAGTGTTTGCCTCTGCCTTCAGGCCTGCTTGCTTCGAAAAGTTAAGTGAGACCACAGAATACATGACCCAAGAATGATCTGGGAGAAATCTAAAGCACATGTATTTGGCCAAGCAAGCATCATGTTGCATTCTATTAGCCACAGTTAAGTATTTGACACTTTCTAAAACTCGAGGTTGATGACATTTTCAAATTGCCAATTTCTGTTTATTTTGGGGTGGACTGCGACATTACTGTTCCAGAACAATCCAGGCAATCTCCACTTCCATTGAGTGGTGGAGTCTTAACACCCAAGGCAAACTTGGCAAACATTGTCTAAGAATACCAGCTTCAACAACAGAATCCTATTACTCAGAGATATATTGCTCTCAGAAAATAATTTTCTAAAAGAGGGTACAAAATTCTGAAGTGTGAATCATTATTTGCTGAATTTTTCAGGAAAATGATTGGCTTTTTACAATGTGATATGGCAGTCAGAAACAATAAAAATGCTCTTTGGAAAACAATCAGGTTTAATTTTCCTTTAAAGATATATTTTTTTAAATTTATTCCTGGCCTGGAGACATGGACAAGCATTTATTCACAATGAGCCATATGAAAAAGGGCATAATCTCGGGCAGGAGTGATAGGGCAGCTGTAGAGCATTTGTCTTGCATGCAGATGACCAAGGACAGTCCTGGGTTCCATTCCCGGCATCCCATATGGTTCCCCAAGCCTGCCAGGAGCAAATTCTTTGAGCAGAGCCAGGAGTAACCCTGGTTGTATGGCCCTAAAACAAAAGAAACAAATTTTAAAAAGCACAACCTAGGTAATCTCTCAAAACTCACCTTTAGAGATTAGGGGGTAAAATTGTATCCTACTAATATCAGTATTAATGGTAATAGCTCATGTAGCTTGATAATAGTTCATTAGTACTGGTAATAGCTCACAATGTATAAGTACAATTTAAGGAACTTTGATCATTCTGAATAGAGTCACTTATTGCAGATAAATAGATAAGATAAAAAAGATTAGTCACCTCTCCCTCACAACCAAACAAACCTTCTCTAGAAGAATGTCCCTGATTCTCTATTTGAACTGAGCCAATATCTTCTGAGGAGAGTGTACTAATAGTTTTGATCTATCTAAGAATGAATATCTGAATAAACTATGTCATACTGACCAGAAGCAATGAGTGATGTGGAGGGTATGGAGAAAAGGGAGCCTCATACACTGTTAGTGGGAATATTCCAACCTTTATGGCACCCAATACAGAGATTTCACAAAAATAGCAATATAGTTCTACCATAGGAGTCATGAATTCTACCACCAAATAGATTTTGTTCAAAGAAAAAAATACAGAAACAGTGATTTAAAAACATTTCTGCATGACTACATTCATTGCAGCTCTACTTACAGTAACCAAGATTTGGAAATAACCCAAGTGCCCACTGACAGATGAGCAGATAAAGGAATTCTGACCTTTATACACATTTTGCTACCACATACGAAGAGCTTGATGGGGTTATACTAATCAAAAGGAGTCAGGAAGAGAAAAAAGACCTGATGATCTTACACGTGAGCAGTAAATAAATAAAGCAAGATAAGAGAAAAAAATCCAATAAAAGCATATTCTTAGACTCTGACTACAGAAGATTATTGATGAGAATTGTAATCTTCATTTCTCATTGGTGAATAAGAATTTCCATTTTGTTACCTGAATATATTAAATATCTGTCTCCATTCACTTTCTGTGAGATAATTAGATTTTTTTTCAAATTATATGCAGTTATTTTCTTGAACGGTCAGCACAATGCTAGCTAATTTTTTAATGATTCACTAATTTTATGAAGATTTATTTCTTTAAATGCTACATAAAACATTGAAATTGTTCAGATTTTCGCGACATAAAATCTCTGAGACATAAGCAAAAAATGCATCCCTCAAGGAGGTCTTACAAGATATTTTCTTTTAATGTATCCTCGCCAAGGTCCATGACCTACTTGTGATTTTGCTGTTGAGTTCATTAGAGTTCATTGAGTTCATTTGCTGTCCAAATCCCTCAGATGACTGTGTCAGTTGTGATGTGTGTCACTATATGTGTGTCACTGTATATGTGTCACTGTATGTGTGTCACTGTATATGTGTCATTGTCCATGCACCAGATGTTTTATGTTGATTTATCTCATCGACATTAAACTCTCAAGTTTCTCTCTCCCTGGCTGATTGGTGCTAGGAAGATTTCCGAAGTTAGTAGGGTTTAAGCCAGTCATTTCTAAATGAACCAAGTATAGTGACATTAGTTGGTTAACCACATTTGTCCATAAAGCTAACTCATATTTATTCCTTATGCAAAAGATATATTACAACATAAGGAAATGAATGGCTGAACCCACTGATATTCTGTGTAAGGATTGTTTTGATTTGGTTTTGGGCCTTACCCAGTGATGCTTGGGGATTACTCTTGATGGTGCTCCAATAATAATCTGGGGTGTCCAAGTTTGAATCTCAGTTGTCCGTGTACAAGGCTGGGTTTCTACTGCTTTACTATCACTTCAGCCAAATCAACCCATCTAAAAGTGATCAACTTCTCATTTTCCATTTCTGGTCCTACTCATAGAAATATAATCCATCCATAATCATACAGTTAGCCTGTGAGTGGGAACCATGATGTTCACATTGTCCCACCATGATAAAGGACTTTAATTCATGACCTGAAACAGATTCTTTCACTCAACTGTCAGTTTTCCCCCCTGCCCCCCCCCCCTTTTTAGGGATTTTTTTGCCACACCCTGTGACGCTGAGGGGTTGCTCCTTGCTATGCACTCAGAAAACACATCTAGCTTAGAGGAACATATGAGATGCCAGGGGATCAAACCACGGTCTGTCGTAGGTTGGTGTGTGCAAGGCAAACACCCTACAGCTTATGCCACCGATCCGGCCCCACTTCCTTCCCCTTTTTCTGCTTTCTATTTTCCCTCACCTTTCTGATTTCTTACCCCTGCTAATCTTCTGATTCCTTGTACTTCCTAGCTCTAAGAATGATGTTTCCAAACAGTTTTAGCTAAATCAAGTTAGACCTTTCCACTCACCCAGATAATTCATCCATATACAGCCAATCACTGTCTTGCTTTTAACTGTGCTGTTCTTGTCTGCTCTGACACATTTGTTGTTGTTGCCAATGAGGTTTTTATTGTTTGCTTAACAAAATTATTTCATTAAGTGAATAGCTTTAGGGATCCATTTGGTTTTATTTTATTATTGGCTAGGGAAAATGATACACAGTTTCAGTGAAGGGAGTGTCGAAAAATAGGAACTCTGACTCTATAGACATTTCTATGATTGATTTCCCTGAATGGTAATAAAATTATTTTATAGGTTTACTTTAATACATTTAATTACTCCCAAGAGAATTTCAAAGCTAAAATGTATGCTGGTACTGCCAATGCCTATTGGATTGTGGATCGGTAAATCATAGCCTTTCCTATCTCTGTATCTATATGTATAGATCCAAAGATTATATATCTCTATCTAAATTTGCATGGTATATATATATATATATATAAATTTATATTTATATCTGTTCTGCTAAGAGTCCTCATCTATTAAGTTATTAAGATATGTATATCTAGGGGCCAAAGAGATAGCACAAGGTGGGGTGTTTGCCCTGCACGCAGCCGACCCAGTATGGATGGTGGTTCGAATCCTGGCAGCCCATATGGTTCCTTGAGCCTGCTGGGAGCAATTTCTGAGTGCAGAGCCAGAAGTAAGCTCAGCCAGGTGTGACGCAAAAATTCCCCAAAGAAAGGATATGTATATCTGTATATCTATGTCTAAATATAAACTACTTCCTATCAAAATGCATGTTTGCTTTTTAAAGTGATACTTGGTAATACTCAAAGGTACTGCCTGATTTGCATCAGGTGATGCTCAGGGACCATATGATATTTTGAGCATTAACCTGGGTGGCCCTGTGCAAGGCAAGCACCCTACTCATTCATTGGACTATTGCTCTAGCCCCAAAATACATCTTAAGTGAAAACACAAGTTATCAAGTCCACTGGACTTTCATTTACAAGCCAAAGGAGCACTCAATAGAAGTGAGATCTTGAAAAGAGGAGTCAAAGGTGATCCTTTTCAATGCTGATAATTAATTCTTGCTTTGCATAGGCTAATTGAGGGCAATCATTGAATACTTGATGTCATTTCATTTCCTAGCTGTCAATGGGAGTACAGGCTTATTTCTCTGCTAAATTTCTTCACCTCTAGGCTTTCTGTGGCTGCAGAGGGATGCTTAAGAGAGAGGGGTAGCAAGAGCTTAGTTCTTAATTTTTGAATGTCAATATATTTCTTCAAGAGAATGTTGTTCTCCTTTATGTTTACTGTTTCCCAACACCTTCCTTGGGATACAAGCACTTACCCTTTCTCACAGAAGGAGCAGCAAACCTTTGTCCTTTAGGGGCCAAAATGAGGTGTGTGGACCAAAGGATTTATTGAGTAATTTGTGTTATGTTGCAGGCTAACAGATGCTCTACTGCATGCAAATATATTTGTTAATTCAAATGAGGACAGTATGAATTAGATTCTGGTAATACTCAGAAATCTGAGAGAGGAGGCATAAGCTCACCTTCAGTTAGCTCTAGCTGATGAGTTTGGGATGACATTGGCAGACCTGTTTGGAGCTTGGTTGATCTTTTTCCTTGGCCCTGGCTTCCATGGTTCAGACCTGTCCGTCTTCCAAGTTTGAAATTAGGACATATTGTTTATGTCATCTTCTCCGAGTCTGCTAGTAACTCCACTCTTCCTCAGCCCTCTCCACTGGCCAAAATAATTCCATTACAAACAAATTACTTATTTGGCAATGATTGAGTCCACATAGCCAGTTCTTCCTTAGGGAAGTTGTAATTTGATGTGTGCTTGTGTCTGGGTTGGCTGCTTCTGTTTGCCTTGATGGCAAACAAGATAAGATCCCTGTTTACTGTTAACAGGGAATTTAGGAAACTACAGAAAATCAAAGTGGAACCAACCACTTCTTCAGAAATAAATAAATAAAAAAATAAATTCTGATGTAAATGATCTTCCTCTCTTTCCTTAGAGTGCATAAAAGCTTATTTTACTGTATGCTTAGACTTAGCATTTAAAACATTTGAATCAACATATTTTCACTTAACCTTTTTTTTTTCTCTCTGCCAGCCCCATTATTTTTATATTACTCACTATGGCTGGTTTGTTTTGATTTTTGAAAGTACTGACACTAATAACTTTGTAACCTATTCTTAGCTTATTATCATGGCTAATACACTGGAGGAGCTGAATATGTTCAGCTGATTTTGTTGGGCTTTATAGATGCTAATTACTATTTTTGTATAAACAAAACCATTTGCATCCAAATAGTCTTCTAACATGCCTTATGACAGAGGATACCAGGTTTGCTTCTTCAGCTTTTCCCCATGTAGGTAGTGAAATGCTTAGAGACTCTAAGAACAATTAATACAAAGCCAGTCCTGGAAGATAGCTTAGAGGGTTAGGGCTCAACTGAGTTTGATTCTGATTACCTTATAGTCCCTCAAGCGTTGCTGGGAGCAAGTCAAACAGAGAGTAGTCTCTGTGTATCATTGTGTATAGTCCAAAATGCAAAAAATAAAATATTTACTCCAAAGTCATAAATAATACATTTCGTGACAGAATACCTGACTGGCCTGAATTGAGAATTCAACAATGTGTAGATGGCTGCACTGACTCTCACTGGTGCTTCTCTCAATGACATGCACCAGCTTCTGTGGTTCAATTTCTGAGAACAAGTTTTATCAGCCCACCCCCACCCCAAAATAAACCCCCCTCGTGACTCATGTTCTGTATAATGTGGGCTGCTTTTCTCTCCATAGTCACTCTTTCTTTTTTCATTTGTGATTTTTCTTTGGTTGCACTGGCCATTTTGTTATTTTTTTGGCCAACTAGAATGATAAAATTATTTGCAATGTGAATTTGATGGAAACCACCTCCTTCCCTATTTCTCTGGTTCCTTCCTGCACTTGCCTTAGAGTTTAGTTTAGTGCAAGGATGTAGCGACCTGTGTCTTCAGGTGAGCAAAAAGCTTACCCCTTTTGGTAGATAGGCTTTTTTTTTTTGGGGGGGGGGGTTTAGTTGTCTCAAATGAGGACACTCATTTATAAGTAGGAAAACTGTTTTTTCCTGAATGGGCTGAATTTGTAAAAAAAAGGGTGGAATGTTTATTTTTTCTTTTTCATAAATGTAAGGAATACAGAATGTGTATAAATATGAAGTTGAATCCTATTCATAGAGAAGAGTACTCATATTTAGGGAAGTTAGATAAAAATAAGGCAAAAAATGAAGCAACAATATTTAGTTTTATAGGACCATCACTAAAAGGTAAGAAGAAAGTCAAATGTAGATCAAGATTTTTTTTTTAATACAGAGAAACTTTTCTAAAAATAAGAAGCAAAAAAAAAAAATATCTTCATGGCCAGGCAACATAGAAACCAATGTGTGCTGTATCACATTCCTGTATCTGCATCTATGTCTGTATCACATTCCTTAATTACAAATCATTTTTTAAAACTCCCCAAATCAACTCAGAAGCCACCTGTGTAGTCTATGAGATCCAACATAGACTCCCATTTGCTATTAATAAGAATTAGCTCAGCTATCATGGTGGGTTTCTTTTTTCCATTCTCTTCATCTTCAAATGATCCCTAGCTTGGCTGGATTGTCAAGAAAACAACCCCTGGAGCCGGAGAAATAGCATGGAGGAAGCGTTTGCCTTGCACGCAGAAGGACGGTGGTTCAAATCACTGCATCTCATATGGTCCCCCGATCCTGCCAGGAGTGAATTCTGACCTTAAAGCCAAGAGGAACCCCTGAGTGCTGCCGGGTGTGACCCAAAAAAGATATAAAGAAAGAAAAGAAAAACAAACCCTGGAGACTTTTCTTAAATGCTACACAACATTCTTTATTATCAAATAGTTATCATTATAGCTCTATGAAATTTTATTAAATTAACTTCAATGACTTTGCACTTCAAAATACTTGCATAATAAAATTTTAAAATCAATTTCCACATTTATCTTCAATCACTAACTTTCAGGATTTTGCATATAGGTTTAGCAGCCAGTATATGAATTTATCTCTAACATGATGTATTCAGTTTGAGGGAACAGAGTGAGAATACAGCGAGTAGGACATTTGCCTTGTAGGTGACTGACCCTGGATCAATTCGAAGCCCCTCATATGGTTTCCTGAAGCTACTATAGAAGCACTGGATGCGAGGCCAAAACAAATATAAAGACAAATCTGCTGAATGCAGAACAGAACCCAGACTAACTAACCCTTGCTACCTCTCAGAGGGCCCAAGAACTTAAAGTACCTTTAAAAAAATATTTTCTATGTTCTTATAGACTAAATAGATAAATAACAAGAATTTTATTGCTCTTTACTAATAAAAGACATTCACAGAAATTGCTTGGAGCTTATAAAGAAAGTAGAAACTATCCCTATTTTTATTTTTGAGATGAAAAGAAGAGATTCAGAAAAAATGAATTTAATCAGTTTCCCAGATGCTTATAGTCAGAGTCAAGATTATGAATTTGTGCAAATCAAGGATCCTTCTCCATAGCATTATTATCCCTGTAGTTCAGATCCTGAAAATATGTGTTAGACTCACTTAGAAGGAGATGGAGATAGCTGAAGGAAAGTCTTTTAAAGTCTTTGCCAAGTGTAAGGTTGCAAGTTCCATCTTAGATGCTATCACATGCTCCCAATGAGATCTGGGAAGTTCTACAGTTGAAGCCTGACAGCTCTGCTCTCCACCATCCCTAGTGCCACAAATGCCCCACTACAGCCAAAATGGGGAGAATTACATTCCTTTGTAAAAGACTTATTCAAAATGTTTACTATGAAGGAAGCAGAGAAAGCGAGCAAAGAATAGTCATGCGATTAGGAAAGATGTGGTGAGGTGATTCTTTAAGATGATCTGAGTTTGGAAAGTGGTGATTAAAAGAAAAGGAAACAGAGTTATTGCTTTTGCAAAAGCATGCATTGTCCTTTTCTAATTGGCCCCATTAGAAAAATAAAATATAGAATTTGTAAATAGTTTTAAAAAATGTAGAGTTCTCTAATGATTGTTCATTAGAATGAATGAATGAATGTTCAGTTCCATCATTAAGAGTCTCTGAAATCATTTAAACCTCTCTCCAAAGAGGAAAGTTGCCTTTGCCACTCCTGCCACACTCCACTGTGCCTCCTTCATTCAGTTCTAGATGGCTCTTCCCTTACCCGCCAAGCACAAATAGGCCCCTGTGCTTTTATTGGTGCTATTTCCTCTTTCTTGAAGAATCCTGCTGCTTCTTGTTGCTTAATGTGAGAAGGATTCTTTCTTCAAAGGCTTTCTCAATTACCCAGCTAGAATTCTCCCCACTCCTTTGTCTCTATAGTGCTTGGTTGACACCAAACACTAAAGAGTGGAAACTGTAACTCCACACAAGAATGAACTTTATATGATCCAGCGACTTCCACCATACCTAGCAATCATCCCTGCGGTACTCCTGTGACTAATATGATATTACATGTGTAACACTGTACCTATATGTGAGTGTTTCTTTACTGGATTCAAGCAGAGATCATCAAAGACAAGAAAGAAGAGTGTATTGAAAAAGGTGATAATACGTTTTATTCATGACCTAGAAAGAATCATTTGTCTGGGTAGAAAATTAATGAAAGTTGGGATTTCCTGTGGCTCTCAATGAATACCCAGCTCAGCTGGACTAGACCAGACTCATTCTATAAAGTCTTAATATGTTGTTCTTTGAATCCTTACTTCTAAACTTCTGGGGTCACTGAGAATACAGGAAAGTAGATACATTTCCATTTATTTAACACATCTCTGATTTTTCCAATCTTTTCCCCATACATGGAATTCTACATCTATTTTCTTATAGACAATTATCTCCCCAAAGCACATACATTTCAACTTACACTCATATTGTAGAAGCATAAGCATATTTCTAACTTTCAACTTAATTGGGATTTATTTTTTTTCTATATCTGAATTTAACTTTTGCTAAAACCTTTTTCCCCCAGATTTTTTTGCATTGCTAATAGAAATAACACAAAATCTCATTTTTTTTCATAAATGTGAAGAGAAATTCTAGAGTTGATTTCATGTTTGTATGTCTCTTGAAAACAAAATTAGAGTCAAATTAATTATCTTTTCCCATGGAAGTTGAGAGATGATTTCCTACGATGCTTCAACACATGTATAAATAATAAAGCCCCAGGTTAAGTCTGAATAACATCAGATATGTAGGGTCAAGAGGATTTTGGTGGAAGGACATTAAAATATGATAGTATTTCTTGGAGGATATAAATACAAAATGAACTTGTACACTAAGCAAAGTACATATAAGTGGAAATGGCATAGCACGTAGCAAATCTTCTAATAAAGATAAAGAATTATAAAAGGAAATTTGTGTTTAAGAATGGCACGTAGTCAAATTCTCCTGAGGAAAGGATTTTGTAGGCATTAGCGAGGTGCCTGAACCAATAAGTTGTCATTAATATCAAGTAGAACAAGTACATTTCTCTAGAAAGTCAGTGATTCAAATGTTAAATTCATGATTCTCAGTGACAAATCTGCCAGCATCAGAAGACTAGAAACAAGGGAATTGTTTCAAAGGCTTTTTGATTACCCAGACCTAAGGGATAAAAACCTAGATTAAGGTGGAAGGAAAAGAAAATATTGTCGAGAATGTAATAAATGGAATACAAAAGAAGAGCCGGCTCTTTCGAAACATGAGTTTTGAAAACAACGTACATAGCTTCCCAAAATCTGGCTTCCACAATTATCACCTGAGGATTGTTTTAATTGCTTTATTAGCATGATGCTATTGCTGAACATCTGGGTGGGGCTGATAAATTATAGTTTGCAAGTATAACTCAACTGTTTCCGACCAAATTATATGTAGATCACCTGTTGAGAAACTCCAGTATAATAAATCGAGGGAGAAAAGTAAAGTGAGAGATTGGAAACTCAGAAATAACACTGTACAAGTCACTGTCTTCATTGTTTTTCTGTTTCTGAAATGGATTCACTTAACTCATGTTTATTGAATATTGTAGAAAATATCCAGAGGATCTGTCAGTGTATTGGCTGCTAAACTCCCCTGTTAGCCTAAATTAAAATAGTGTAACTGTGGTCCAAATGTGAAGATAATGGCTCTGGAACCCCAAGGGGGATTTAAACTAATTGGGTAGTCTGGATTTCAATAAACAGATACATTGTCAAAACCACAGAAGTGGAAAGAAGGAGACAAGAAAAAGGTTAGAAAGGGACTAAACATAGCAGCAGTTATTGTAGAAGAAGGAGGAAGGTGATAATAGAGCAGGGGTCTCAAACTTGCAGCCCTCCATACAATATTTTGTGGCCCGCGGCCAGCCTTCAAATATCGCAGTATTCGCGATTATTCGCCTACCGAATAATCGCAATAAAAATCGCATTAGTAAGAAAAAAATCGCATGAAACATTCGCATACCCCGAACAGTTCCATTAGGGGTATGCAAATGTTTAATGTGATTTTTTTTTTTACGATATTTTCTTACTAATGCAATTTTTTATAGCGAATATTCAGTAAGCAAAATCCCTTATGCGGCCCTGCTTCACCCCAACTTTGCCTCCTGCGGCCCCCAGGTAAATTGAGTTTGAGACCCCTGTAATAGAGGAATAGAAAGAACTCTGCCCAGATAGAAATTTGGCCATCTCAGGCATCCAGGAAAACAGTGCTATTGGACTTTCATATTTGGTGGTTGGATTCTTGTTTATTTCTGGCTCAACTCTATAGTTCGTATTTTATTATAATCATATCATTTCCCATTGTTATAACTGTCATCTTACTAAGATGCTACATTAAATAAGGAAAAAATAACACTGGTTCATATGAGTGTCTTTGCTGATTGGTCATAATGAAAATTTTCTCAGACTTTTTCCACTAATGAAATGACATATGCTATTAGGCACATACACAGCTAGTATACGATGTTTAGTCAGTCATCTGCAACATTCCAAGTTGAAAAAAAAAATCCCTTTATGAACCATTAAAATGCAATAAAGCACTTGAAGACTGAAAATTTTTGTTCAGTGAAACATAAAATTTAATGGAATTATTTTAATACTGGCAGTTCAAAAAACAGTTTAAACATCCCTGACATGCTGTGACTAAGCAACCTGGACTATATTTGAGTGAAAAATTATACAATGGCTGAAAGTAAGAGGTTAATAAAAATTGTCAGTAGATCTTGAACCCTGCTTAGTAAGTGGCACAGGATTAGTCTTTACTTTCAGAAAACTGTGATATTACTTCTAACCTAGTGAGCCTATAATGTCTGCATCTCCTCAGATTTTTACATGGCCTTGAGCACTTTGGAATGGAGCCAGATAAAACATTTTTATTTCAGCAAATCACTTGCCATTGTTGTACATTTTAAGGATGTACTGAAAGGTGCTTTCAAGTCACAAAATATCTACTGATCACACAGAACTGACATCTCACTTTTAGAGGGGTCTTTATATAAACCACAGTGTTTGCTTTAACAATTAAAACTAGCTAGAGAATTGTAATAAATATGAGCAACTGTATGACCACATTACAAGAAAAGTATTTTTTTTGAAACAGTGTGGCTTACCCAACCCATCCAAAATGTCATATTTTTAATTCTATGTTTAAAACATCGCTACTTTGGGGCTGGAGAAATAATACAGTAGCTTAGAAACTGGCCTGGGCTGTGGGAGCTGAGTTGGCTATGTCTCTAGTTCAAATCTCTGGTACCACATAGGGTCTCCTAAACTCCACCAGAATTCACTCCTAAATATTAAGACAGGAATAGGCCTTGAAACTATATGTATATGTAAATATGAACCTATATGTAAATGTATGTCTCAGCCACCCTGTAGCCTATAATTTTGGTTTCTATCTTAAGGACTCAACTCTGATTTTGATGTGAAGTTGGTCCAGCCAATATCTAACAAAAAAGAATGTCTGTATTTCAATAGAACTTTATATAAAAAAATAACAGTAGTACATAAGCAGGCATTGGACCAAATTTGGCCTGAAGATTATAGTTTACCATACCCTATGTTATGAGATAATTTTTAACATGTCAAGCGTATAATATGCTGTTATCTAACATAATTTATTACTCTTTGTTTTGCTTTAGAGCCACACCTGGTAGTGCTCAGGGGCGGCTCTGGGCACAGTACTTGGGGATCATTGTTGGCTGTGATTGGGAGGACTGTGATGTGCCAGGGATTGAACCCAGTCTCCTTGAAAGCATGTCCTTGAACCCTCTGAGCCATCATTATGGCCTGGCCCATATTTTTAACTGTAATATAGCAGCTACATGTCACAATGCAAGTTATAAATATTGTTTAAGTTTGAGCTCTTCATTAAAGGCATGGAACAGATGTGGTTCTGGCAAGAATTTAGAAACCTCTGAGAGATTTTCTATGAAGTTGGATATAGTATAGTAAATGACTAATTCTAAAGAGCATGAATGAATGTCTTACATCAGAAAAGTGATATTTGTGAAATACTATTTGCTGAATTACCCAGTCTTCTCTCTTTTTCTCTTTCTCTCTTTCTCTCTCAATCTCTTTCTCTCTCATACACACACAATTACTCCTTACCTGCCTTTTAAACTTCTTTTTTTAATATTATCTTTATTTAAGCACCATGTTTTAACTTTTCTTCCTTCTCAAAATTGCTTTTTCAGTAAGCTTCCCTTAAACTAAGTGAAATGAAATGTCTCCCAAATAGATAGGATTTGTTCACACTTAATTTGTTTTTGTTTTTGTTTAGTGCCCACTTGACAATACTCAGGGGTTACTCTTAACTCTGCACTAAGGATTACTCTTGACTCTGCACTCTTGACAGTCTCAGGGAATCATATGGATATTGAACTCAGGTCTGTCTTGCATTGATCAAGTCTCCCAGGCCATTATTTGGACTTATTAATCTCCATTTATTGTGTGTCTGTGACCAGTCTATGAAAACTAGGGGCATAAGTTAAGAGAATAAGATAGGAAGAGTTTCAAATGCTATGGGTAATGGCCAGATTTAATCAGAAACAATGAAGCCAGTGTGTCTTGAGCACCTCCATATTGTGTCCCAAGCCCTGCAGACAAGCAAGACAATTCCACGGACACTTGCTGAGTAGTAGGCCCAGGTGAAAAGGTCTGAAGTCAGGACACCATAAGAATTAAGAAAACAAAAAAACAAAACAGAGATAATGGAAAAAGCATGAGTTTGGGGCTGCCCAGCTTCTTGGGCTGAGAGCCCTGGTGGTCCCCCCATGTGAAGTATTTATTGTTCAGAATCTGTAAATATAGAAAGAAGAAGGGCAAGAATTAATAGACATTTAGTCTCTATGCTAATCTAACCTGGTTGTTCTTTTACATATCAAAGGGATCTGGGACAGCAATTGCAGAAATCTCTGGAATGTTCTCTGGAAAAGGAGGCAAGATCAAAGAGTGAATACAGGACCCCTGCCATTAGGATTTTATGTTAATTTGTAATTAAGGGTCTTTTAATCACTTTTTTTTACCCCTCACCTCAGACTGTCATCTCTCTAGATAAGTTTATTTATTTGCTAGATGCTTGTATTTCCAAGGGATCATAATCTACAGAAAAACAAAATAAAAATGAGATACCTGGTAAGAATTTACTAAGTAATTCGAGGAATGGGAATGTTGTTTTGAGCCCAGAGGGAGGTGGACTTTCTAGAGAAAACTATCAAGATTATGTTTCATTTTGGAGATAGGGTCCTTAACTTTGCTAACAGATGGGATTTAAGAGATGGCAAAGAAACATTGATTGAGAATAGCCTCATGTTGTTTCCAACAAACAGATAGTACAACATATCTAGAAATTATTGGTATTTGGTAAGTATAATTCTGTTTCGAGATGAAACCTTAATTTTATTTTTTAATAATATCTTTATTTAAGCACCTTCATTACAGACATGATTGCAGTTGGGCCAATCATATAAAGAACACCCTCTTCACCAGTGCAACACTGCCATCACCAAAGCCCCCAATCTCCCTTTTCCCCTCACTTCCTGTAATTGAGACAGGCATTCTACTTCTCTCACTCACTGACATTGTCACCATTGTTGTCAGTGTAGTTATTTCTCTAACTGTACTCACCACTCTTTAAATAAAGAAGATATTGTGCAGAAAATTGGCAATAAATGTGTCTAGTTCGGAAATGTACCAAGGCACAAATTTTAGAGCCTTATGATGTCTTGGACTGTCAATAACCCATGATATTTGACTTTGGGCACATCTGTTGGTAGAGTATGACTTGTGAGGCAATCTAAGAATAACATGATTTTATTTGCAAGTCATTTTAAAAGTATGCAACTGGAGTGATTTAATTTACTAAATTAAAAAAAATTGCATGAGCAATATTTGCGTGTAACATGTATTGTACAGTTAATCGCTGATGTATGCAAAAATGCTTCCAGGTGTTCACAAAATACTCCCAAGAGACCACCCATGCAATGTATAGTTAGATTACCAGGGGGTTCAGTTAATGTAGGTAGCTATAACAATTATACTGTTTGATTGTACTTGGTATGAGTAATAACCTTACAACTCAATTGGCTAAGGATAGATAAGAAAGGGGTACAAATCAAGAAGAGTGTTGAATATGAACTGAAGAATCAAGATGACCATACAATCTTTATATATCCACATTTGCTTGGCCTATAGCTATGAAGTAATAAGGTATGCATCTTTGAAATTGTATTTTAAGTCCATCTTTTTATGAAAAAGCAAGGCCATTTAGGAAACATAAACATACCTTGTGAAAACAATCACTGAGAATGAGGCCACAGATATGAAGTCATCTTTAAATGCCAATAGTAATAAAAATATATACTTTAGGTTAATGAAAATGATGATAATGTATTCGACTTATCACTGAGTATTCATCTGAATAAACTCTATGAAGCAAATGTTAAAAATACATAAATTATGCCAGGTAGGAGTCAAAAGGCTAAGACTTCTTTTAGATTTTTCAGATAATAGGTAAATCATTCAATTCACAACCCTGAAGCAGAGTATTATTTCTTACAGGAAATCAGTGTTTCATTTTTACAAAATAGAAAATAGTAGGATAGAGCTAATCTTAGTAAATATAAATGAAGACATTACAGATTTCAGTATATTTGCTTTTTTATTACATGTATTTACCTAGAAATAAATGTCTTTGTTTTGAACATCGAAAAAATTTTGATGGAGCTCCCCTCATAGTGCTCATTCATATTCCTGGCTTTGCACACAGGAATTACTTCTGATGGGTGCATGGTGCTGGGGACTGAACCCAGGTCACACCCCAGCAAGGCAAGCACCTTATCCACTGTTTTACCTCTTCTGCCATGTTTTGAATATGTTAAGCCATATTATAGGCCTATGGGTTTGGAAGAGCATGGGTGGAGGTTAGAGCAATAGTACATTAGGTAAGATGCTTGATTTGCAAACAGCCAACTTGGATTTATTCCCACTGCATATGGTTCCAGGTTCCACTAAAGGAGTGAACATATGTGTAAAGTCAAGAGTAAACTCTAAGAGCCTTTGGGTGTGGCCCAAGGGGAAAAAAGGGAGGAGAGAATAAAACAAAATATATAAATAGTATAAATTCCAATTCCAAAGACCTGGATGACAATAGTGAAAATTGTAAGTTTGAGAATAGCAGAATGATGTTTTAAAACTTTACTATTTAAAATTTAGGATTAAATTATAAAATCTTAAAGTATATTGGTGCATTAAAATAATATACATCTTGGGATGTTCACCTCTATCACTATATATTTAATCTGTTTTTGTTTTGTTTTTTTTGACCATACCAAGTGTATTTAGATCTTGCTTCTGTCTCTTCACTCAGGGATGAACCAAGTCTGCCTTGTGTAAGGCAAATGCTCTATCTACTAAACTATCATTCCAGTCTATATTAAAGGTAATAATCATGCCATTTAAGAAAAGTACAGTGGTAAATTTTAGTTTTTTACAAAAAGAATTGAAGATAAAAGATTTTCATTATTTTTATTGCTAAAACAATGACAACTTTATAGACTGAGAGTTTCTGCAAAATAAAAAATCGGCATGTGAGGGACACAGAAATATTCCTTGCAAATTTTCAAGCAGCAAAGCATTGATGTATCTGGTATATATATAACATAATGTATACATACATACATACATACATATGTATATATTGGTTTTGGGGCCACATCCAGTGATGCTCAGGGGTTACTCCTGGTTATGATTTTAGAAATTGCTCCTTGCTTTGGGGACCATATGGAATGCCAGGAATCAAAGTCAGGTCCATCCTGGGTCAGTTGCTTGCAAGGCAGATGCCCTACTGCTGTGCTATCACTCCAGTCCCAATATCTGCTATATATTCAGGGAGACCAAGACATATTACAGGGTGTGTTATCTGTGTAATATGGAAAAGAAAGTGAAGAGTATGTTCCAGATCATTGATGATCTTCTCATCAAAAACAGGTCTGTGAAAATGTATTGGCTATTCACCAATGGTTGCATTAACCAGAGAAGGCAGTTATCTTGCAATCATGCTAAAACCACTTTCCAAAAATATATGGCCTCTTAAGACCATCATCATAGTCTGATAAGGGATTGGTATGTCTTCTATGTCCTTCCCTACTTCAACACAACATAATCAAAGTTCTTATTTGTAGAATCTTGAATACATATTTACAAGCCTGATGTCTTTAGTTTTATTTCCTCACTATAATTCTTATTGCTCCATGGTAATTCCATTTAATTAAGTTTAGAATATATATTTTTATATATATTTACATACATACACATACATACCTGAACCTCAAGGAGTGACTCCATTAATGTAACATTATTGGGTTTTTTTTTGTTTTTTTTTGTTTTGTTTTTTTGGACACACCCATTTGATGCTCAGGGGTTACTCCTGGCTAAGTGCTCAGAAATTGCCCCTTGCTTGGGGGGACCATATGGAACACCAGGGGATCGAACCGCAGTTCTTCCTTGGCTAGCGTTTGCAAGGCAGACACCTTACCTCTAGCGCCACCTCGCTGGCCCCTGTAACATTATTGTAATGTCACTTCTATTGTGGCACTTTCATTGTTTGTTTTGGGGTCACATGTACCCAGGGCTTACTTCTGGATCTGTGCTCAAGAATAAATGATGATGGTAGGTAACATGCAATGCAAGGGCCTTATGTTCTGTACTTTTTTCAGACTCTGAGGTGTAGAAGTTTAAGAAATCAGTGATCTAAATGGGCAGTTAGTGCTTTTATGTAGAAGAAAGATTTTTAAATGAGTAGATGTGTAAAGGAAATGAGTAGAAAATATTCCAGGTATGTGAATAATAAGGCATAAAAAAAAACCCTCAAGTGCTTGCAGTGAATTGAACTCTGTTAGAGGATATTGGTAGAAATATTAGTTATCTGAGAGGGTCTGCCAAGGAGTCTTCTGTTTTCTTGATCCACATAATATTTAAAATGTTAACTCTGCAAACTGACAGCTCTTTGATGGATGAGCAGTGTTGACTTCATGTGCAACCTCCACTGTCACCCGCACTCAATGATGCTTCTCAATTTATGGCTGCACATCATTTGTCCCTTCATTCATTCCAGAGGAGTTTCCAGCTACTTTTGAAGGCTGAGGAATTCACAAGCATGACACACAGAACAAATCTCTGTAGACTCTGAGGAATTAAAAAACATTTTTTTTTCCATTTCTCTTGATTTCTTCCAAGTAGGGACTATTTAAAAATAGGTTCACTTGCAAATTTTTAGATATTTCCAAGGTGAGTGTAATATTTTTTTTCTCATCAAGTGTATTATTTGAAATAGCACTTAGGTCAGCAAAGCGATTGATATTTTAAGGTGAAAAGCCACACACTGTTTCTGAATACTTATTGCCAGAGATAGTCAACTGGAAATGGTGCTAACACCAGTCTTCCTTGTATTTAAAAATAGTTTTAAATCGTGTTAAATGGGAAACTGACAAATATAGTTCCATCTGGACTCACACCTAGTTTCCCCCCACAGCACATTAATTAAAACATCTAAGTGTCTAGAGAGCTGTGACTCTCCTGTTTGTTTTGTTAGAATACAATATGCAAACCACTGTTGACACCTTGACAGTCTGTTGACAGCGTTAGCTTCCAGAGCCTTCAGAAATGTGCTCCTGAAGTCTTGCTGTGAGCTTAGTTCACATTCATCGTAAACTTGTTGGGATTGTGAAGTTGG
Source organism: Suncus etruscus (assembly GCF_024139225.1). Classification (NCBI taxonomy): domain Eukaryota; kingdom Metazoa; phylum Chordata; class Mammalia; order Eulipotyphla; family Soricidae; genus Suncus; species Suncus etruscus. The sequence continues at coordinate 109,316,729 of NC_064855.1, forward strand.
GAACATCACAGAGAGCTGCTGTGTTTCTTGCTGTTTCCACTCAACCTGTGAACATCACTCTCCCATCCCAGGGGCACTCAGAATTAATTTTCTATTCTCTGCCTTTTTCCTAAAACTGACCAATCCAATGCCCAGTAGTGAAAGGCAAAGTAGCTAGCATGGCTGTTAATAAGAAATTCTTGATTTCTGAGCGCTTAGCCAGGAGTAACCCCTGAGCATCAAATGGGTGTCCCCCCCCCAAAAGAGAAAATGGCCTGTTCCATTCTTCTTTATTTTTCCTTCAATGTTTTGCATCAGATAAGATATACATATCTTTTTATAAAGCCTTATTTTCTCTGAGCAGAAAAGAAAAGAAAATTAATTGAACAATTTAGAAATTTTGTTTTATGTTTCTTAGTTTAGACTATATTTCAGAATGTCACTATCGACTATTGTGAATCCTGTGCAAAGAATGTAGACATTTTATATTGTGTCCTTGTGCCTTTTGTTTTGAGTTGAGAGCTAAAATAAGGAAAAAGACTTTGAGCATATTTTAAATATATATTTATTAATATATGTATATATTATATATTATAAGTATAGTATATACATATAATAAAGAACATAGAACAGGACTGTTGGTAATATTGAACTACTTTTGATGTTAGTATAGTTGATGATTTTATTTTATAAAAATAAAGCTAAGACACTAGCAATTATCAGATGCAAAGAAACATAGGAGAGTTATTTTGACTTTCTTATTTCCTTAACACAAAAAGCAAATAAACTAATTCATGTCTTAGTTATCTGAACCCAGAATTTAACTTTACTTTCTTAAGAAATATACAGCAAGTAAAAAAAATGTTCAGCAGTGATTCTCAGATTATTTAAGTCATTTCATTCTACTGCTGGCCAATATTAAATGAAATATTTTAAGTACATATTCATATTATGTATATGAATCGCCCAAAGTGGTTTTTTGAGTATATACTTTCATGTAGTTGTTTTTAATGGAGTCATTCTTCTAATATTGCTTTAAAAAATCGTGCAAATTCAAACATAAAGGGATGGTGTATCTCATATTTAAAACATACTATTGATTCACATATTTTTCATATTCATGTTCAAGCATGAGTTATGAAAAATTTTCAAAAATATAAGGTAGAAGAAGATGCATGTAAGTTAAGAAAATACCCAGAGATAACATTGAAATCAGATGTGTATGAAATATTTTCTTGAACAACCTTGGACCAGGAGCTGCCACTGCTCAGGCGTTCTGATCATGAGCCCGTTCAGCTGTAGCAGCTTGTCAGACCTACAGAATCTCAGTTTCCTTGAACATGTGCTGACCCTGAAACACTGCTTTAGGCTGTGCTCTGTACTGAAACAAGTTTGAGAAGCACCTTTTAAAACAGTGGCTCAAACTCTCACTTCACTGCTCCAGTCATCAGGTCTATTTAATACCTATAAGCATCATATTATAGAGACTATTTGAAAAGTGGGAGAGAACTCCCTGTCACTCTGGAAAAAATATAAGTAAGAGATGTCAATGAAATGGGTAATCAAGTGGGAAGAGAAAGAGAGATGCACTTGAAAATTCATGTTTTCGTTCAACTTTGTGTTAGTTCTGAGACTAATAGCCAAGGGATGGTGATAGGTTTTCAGCAGCCAGCTCTACTAACGCACTTTAGGAAACCTCCTAGTGTTGAAGTGTTTAAACAGAATCAACTTGATGTTCTATTCACAGCAGGTCTTCTCAAACATTTACTCCTAGGGATTGACTCATACCTTAGACAACAGTATATGGACCAGAAGTTATTATCAAGCCAGTAAACTAGTTTTCAAAGCAAAGAGGGGTTTCAGTCTCTCTACATGTGCAGAGTAGTACTAGAGGTTGAACACTGCAATTTAGATCACCAAATTCTCAGTAAATAAATCTAAGTATTAAAATGATGACATGTAATTTTAGCTTCATTGACTATTCCATATAAAAGGGAAGTCAAATGATTACTCATCTGTCCAAGTCCACTTTCAAAAGTATGCTAGTCTTTCCCATTAGAAACTGTGAATCTAGGTCATGGAACAAATGGCGACTGCTATTGGACAAATGTTTCCAGCATATCTAAAATCCTTTCCAGGTAATGGAGTTTTACAAGAAACACTATGTACTTCAATGGAGCACATGAATGTAAGCGCTTTTCTCTGAGCTATCCCAAAGCACTACCATCACTAGCAAGCCAGATTTAAATATGTTCACAAAAGGAATGGAATGACTAAATATATATAAAGGAATACAGTAGAATATATAATATAATAATATAGTATATAATAAAATTATATTATGTCTGACATAATATAATAATAAAATATAACTATATATTATATAAAATATAATATAATATCTTATGATCAATAATGTGGATCATTTAAACATTTAACCAAGACATTTCCAAATAAAAAGATTAGCAGGAAGAAAACAGAACTTGAGTGCTCTGTTACATAATATAGGTTTTTATTTAAAACCTTGACTTCTGATATTATGACCCCCTTATTAGAAAGCTAGCCATTGAGAAACTTTCCATTCCATGGAAAGAGTAACTAGATCTAAATGAATACATAGGATTAATGGAAATATATATTTTATTAATTAATTTCTTTGAGGAACTTTCACATTTGGTACTCAGAAGTTTGAGGTCCCCTTCCAATTAATTCTTGACAACTAGGCCAGAGATTCAATGCTAGAGCCCTAGTTTGGTAATGCTCAGGCTTTGCAATGCCAGAGTTACCAGGACAACTTTGATGGGGCCCAAAGGCTTTGAGGGGTTCCTCCAGGCTGGCTGTATGCAAGGCATGTACTTTAATTCAATACTATCTCTTCCACCTTAGGAATATATAATTTTAAGACTCAATTGTTTACTTTTAGACTGGGGTAGATACTAAATAAATACTTAATTCTAAATACTAAGTATTTTAGTATTTTAGGTAGTAGGAATTCCTCAGCATGACATTTTGCAAGTTAAAAATAAGATGAGCTGTACTATTTACAACAATAACAAAAAAAAAGGCTTTATTGGACGTGGTGTTGTATTCAGCTTTACTAAGGAGTATTGCCAGCTATGTGCTTTAGAGTCAATCTCTAGAGTCATGCCAAAGAATCCTGTGAAGGCAGGTATCAAATCTGGGACTCCTGCATGCACTTTATATGTCCAGTCTTTAGGCCCCTGGCCTCCAAACTTTTTAGGAGTTTATTTGAATGGAGATCTGCTTAGGTGGAGGAAGGCTACATTCTAGTAGATATAAAGTCTCTCCACTGCACAGTAATAAATAAGAAATTTAGACAGACATTATAAAAGACCCACTTCCAAGTAAAATAAGAGAGTTGACTATTGCTGTTTTAAATGAGGGAATGACAGGGGGTTATCCAGCAAATTACCTAACCTAGTGCTAACCAGATGATTTTTAACCTTTTGGTTTAAGACTGTGTTTCCAACAGGGCCCAAACTGCCATCCTGTTAATTCTCAGTTCATAAAAGGAGTTACAAAAGCAATACCACTGGGGCTGTTGTCTTGTTTCTGCCATACCTTTGACCTAGAAATCATCATACTAACAGAATTTGCATCTGTTTTCACTGAAGTCTGTGCATTTTATCTCAAAGGCTGCAGATGATGTGTTTTGAAATGACAGCATCATAGACATTTTAAAAAGGCCTATAATTTTGGATCCACTCTTCTGGGAAGATGGAAAGGACATTTCAAAACAAAAAGTATGTGAAGAGATAGTTTTCTCCATCTTTCCACTTCTTCCCATTCAAATAATTTTTCTTCCATTTTTAATGCTATGAGCTTATTAACTTTAACCTCTTCCAGACACCCCAAAGAAAGCTATTGTTTTGTTTTAAGGTTTTATTTTTTTTAATATGTCTACTTTGAGGAGGAAGAAGTCAACATGTATTTGATTTCTCAATGCCCAACTCACTCGAATTGCCTCAGGCTTAGCCATTCTAAGAAGAGCTGTAACTTTTTCATCTTAACTCTGATACACCATCTTAATTTAAAATGTATGAGCCTAGCCTTGATGTGTTGTAGCATCCATTTCTGGTAGCAAAAAAATCAAAGCTTCAAAAGTTCTGGGATGCCCAGAGATGAATTGTGAATACCAGTTGAATTTCCACAAGTCACCATGCTGACAGAAAGGGGAAAAAAGGACAGGTTGCTGTGTCTGAAAGAACAAAGGAGTGGACAGCATGAAAGGTTGAAGCTGTGTTTCAGGCTGTTTGGGCAGGAATGTAGGTAGATCCCTCAGCTTTAAGCTGGTGATGTGGTATATAAAATAAAAAACATAATTCTCAAGCTTCCTGTGGAGTGATGCTCCTAGTTCTACAGATTCTGACTCCCTTGGCCTTTGGACCTATGTGTCTGCATTTCTAAGAGGATTTGGAAGTAGAAATGCTGTTATCTCATAACCACATTGTCCCTTGGTGTAGCAGGTGCTTCAGAAGTGTCTCCTTTCAAGCCATCCCCACCTTGATGGAAAGAAGGTAAAGCAGGAAGGTGATTGAGAGCTGATTAAAATCGCCATCACTGTCCTCTTCTGTCTGTAGTGTTGAAAGCTTTCCATGAACCTTTTGTACTTTCATTTCCTCCTCTATAATTTCACGGGCTTGGAAGCGCTTTCTGGATCTAATATTTTATGATCCCATTAGGCACTACATAAATAGTCTATAAATAAATGAATGAAGGAGGGGATGAATAAATTTTGAGTGACCGGGTTAATTATAAAGGAGTGGTACAATGTTGGCCTTCAGTGAATACAGCAGAGAATTGGAAGGATTAGCTGAGCCACTCAGTGTTCCTCTGGCCAAGGGAAAGGTGAAGGGTTCCTCTAAGGAGCAAGTGTGAATGAAAGGAAATACAGTATATATTTCAGGACACATATGAAGTGTTAAGTTTTGGACAGTGACTTATAGCCACTGGTCCTTGGAAGTATACAAAGGTCAAAAACCATTGGACCATGGTTTTCAGCTGAGATCAACTCATACCATGATTATAGTTTTCTTTCCTTTTCTTTATAATCACAGTGAATAGTGTTTGTTCAGAATATGAAAGATTGGGAAACATCTGGATCTCAATGCTCAGGTTTAGGGTGGGGAAAGAGGAAAATTTCATTTGGGTATTGAGCCACAGAGATAGAACCTTTGAGGCTGTATCAGTTATTGAGCAAACCCAAAACCTTGTTGAAGAAGCAGCAAGAGGAGGGAAAGCTAGACACTATGGTGTTGGAAACTGAGATTATAAAAGAGGAACTGCTAAAAGGGGAACTGCTAAGTTTTTGCTGTCAAAGTTCAGTATCCAACTTGCATTGTCCCTCTGTCTCATGCATTTTTTTTTTTTTTTTTTTTTTTTTTTGGTTTTTGGGTCACACCCGGCGGTGCTCAAGGGTTACTCCTGGCTGTCTGCTCAGAAATAGCTCCTGGCAGGCACAGGGACCATATGGGACACCAGGATTCAAACCAACCACCTTTGGTCCTGGATCGGCTGCTTGCAAGGCAAACGCTGCTGTGCTATCTCTCCGGGCCCTGTGTCATGCATCTTGATAAGGATGAAAGCACACAAAAACCAAGCAGAATTTATAGCTTGGAAGAACTTTTTTTTTTCTTTTGGTGTTTGGCCACATTCAGCTGTTCTCAGAAGTTACTCCTGGCTCTGCACTCAAAAATCATTCCTGGCAAGCTCTGGGGACCATATGGGATACCAGGGATCAAACCAGGGTCTGTCCTTGGTCCGACACTTGCAAGGTAAATGCCCTACTGCTGTGCTATCCTCTGGCCCTGGAAGAACTCTTTTCTAATGACATCAGATTTAAGTCTGACAGGTTTTTGGTGATTCTGGTTATTTGACTTTCACATGGGTTAATGACATGCTGTTTTTAACAGAACCAACCCCTGAAGTTTATGCCAGAAAGGTGAGAAATCAAATTTTAAACCCAGGAAAATGATGTTAGTCAACCATATGAAAACAAGATATAATAGGCATTGAAAGCCATTGTGTCCAACTCTATTAGATTTTGCAATGCAAAATAAAATTATAGTCAGTGCCCGTCATGCCCTTAATGTGCCATAAAGAGCCAAATGAATTTTCTGCTGCAACCATGCTTTTCCTATTGCTAAATGAGCACAGTATTCATGATGGAGACAGTCACAAAGATTGTGTATCCATAGTTCAGTCTTTGAGCTCTCATATAGGACTTAGCAACAGAAGTATGGTTATATGTGTAGAAAGTTACAAAGCTACATGTATTATTGTAGGATCATGGTTTTTTTTCTGTTTATTTTTTTTCTTTTTTGCAATAGCCAACTGTTGATGCCTTACTTAGTCTGCCAAGGAAATCTGTTTTCTCAGTGATAAACCATGACTCTTAGTTAAGGATACACATGTATTAAGATGCAGTCTAAATACTCAACGCTCTCTGCTAATGTAGTAGACATGTTATTAAGTCTCTCTTAATATTTGCTCTGTTTACAATTTTGGTGTATAGACCAAATCCATAAATAAATGCACATTATTTATGTATTTCAAAAATAATGTGTTTTCAGAAAATTTTATTTTATTTAGTGTTTTCTTCAAATCTAATACCCACAGAAATATATATGAGCAAATAATTATTTCCCATCAAGTTAAATAATCATACATTATTGAAATCAAATATATAAAAGCACATTGTTAGATTTAGTAATCTACTCTTTTATTTATAATGCTCAATTTTATTTCTAAGTACAAAGAAAATATGTAACTTTTTAAAGATTTAGACCTGCATAATGTACATATTAACTTTTTTAGTTTTGATGATTTATTTTATTCCATATTAATTTTTTTATTCCATATTTGTTACCAAAGAGGAGTAGAGAATTTGTCCTATACCCAGTTGGCATTATTGTCATGAGTAATAAGCAACCTATGGAATTTCCAGTAGCTGGGCCCATCTTGACTCCTACATGTTCTCTGACTCTGAATATCTTGTTCCTCCACCATCATGAGGAAGCCACCTCAGGAGTGGTTCAGAGGGTTCCAGACAGTGTCTAGTGCCTGGTTCTGTTTCTCAGCCCAAGCCTACCTTGGGAAAGTTTTTTTTGGTGTTTGTGTTATTTGTTGTATATATCTGTCAGGAAATATATTTCCCTGGCAGAATGTTGGGTAACTAGATTAGGAACATCATTTCTGCTGGGAAAAATGAGTATCAGTGGGGAAAATTGCCAATGGACTCCCTTGACATGTATTTACTAAACCCTTGTAAGTGATTTGCTATACCAAGTGCTATTGGGATCTAATGCACTAGACAGAGTCTTTTCACTAATTCTTGCAGCTTACACTCTGATTTCTTCCATTCTTGTGGAATGGAAGATACTTGTCTAGTGATTCTACTATATCAAATTATATGCCTCAAGTTTGCAAGTGTTTCTTGACAATTCTGGGAATTAAAAAGCTTTCACTGCAGAGTAAAAATAAATTGATATAATGAGAAGATAGTTTACAAATATACATGTATATTAATTGCATGTTACTTTAAGAAAAACATAATAGGGCCTGGAGAGGTAGCACAGCCGCATTTGCCTTGCAAGCAGCCGATCCAGGACCAAAGGTGGTTGGTTCAAATCCCGGTGTCCCATATGGTCCCCCGTGACTGCCAGGAGCTATTTCTGAGCAGACAGCCAGGAGTAACCCCTGAGCACTGCCGGGTGTGGCCCAAAAACCAAAAAGAAAAGAAAAACATAATAATAAACTCCTGTAGGAGTAGGTGACATTGCTAGTGGTTGATACATTGGTTGAGGAATCAAACCAGAAGCCTATTTAGAACGAGCAAGACTGTCTACAGAGTGAATGTGTGCCTGTCAGCATGTACTGGAATGCTGAGAGCTGTCCTGGGCTTTGCTCAAGGACTGAATTGAACATAGTTTAGAAAACAGCATGTAGCAGACTGCACTGGAAGCTCTAGTTTCTCCCAAGCAGTCCCCCAAAGAGAAAATAGCAATGCCCTTTGAGGAGAAATAGCTGTCATGACAAACCTAGGTTTATATCAAGAGGGTGATTGAGCTAAGACCAAGAGGATTACATTGAATGTTGTGTTTTCCAGGGAAGTATTTATGGCAAATCTTCATGAGAATGTGGCCTGTAAAACTGATTAGGTTTTCACAAGTTATTCCATCTGTAGGCAATGTGTGTGAAATATGTTTTGTTTTCAAAAAGAAAATTGAATTCAAAGTGTGCACTAAAAATTATCCTATCAGCATGAATACCAACCTAGAAATTGGATGCAGTCATTATCTATATTTTATATGTTAACAAACCTTGATATTTAGGGATGTTTCTTCCATTCATGAATCCATCTGCCAGTGCTATAAGATAGATTGTATTATTTTAAATCATACCTTGCTATTTGGCAGACAAGGATGTGGAGATATTGGATGGTAAAGTAGTATGGGTTATGCATTATTCATATTCTTCAAGTCTGAGTCTAAGAAAATCAAAAGGCAAAATTATCTCTGAAATGGCCAACAAATTGAAAGGAACTTTAAATAAAAGAGTGAAGAATTATAGAGACTTGTTAAAGTTCAAATACTTGTTTCTGAAATTGATATCTGTAGTGTTTGATTGTGGGTGGTGGGTGGTCATGTTAACCACCTCTGGTTTATAAGAAGATTCTATCATCAACCTATAATAGTGTCTGGTTTATAAGAAGGTCTTATCATCAGAAACGTATTCAATGTTTTAATTTAAAATGTATTTATTTATTTTTGGTTTGTAGGCCACACCCAACAGTTCTTAGAGACAATTTTTGCAGAAGTTGAACCTAGTACTTCCACATGCAGCATATGGCCCCAGCCTTTGGAACTATATCCCAGTCCTGCCTCATTTTTTTTAAGTTTTATTTTCTTTAATTTTAGTTTAGGTCACATTGTAAATAGTATTAAATTTCATAGTTTCAGTTAAGAAAGTTATTACATCTTCCTAAATAAAATTTTAATTGCATCTATCTATCATTATAATATTTACATATTGTGCTCTACTTTTTTCTGTTCTCTTAGTTTTACCAAAATTTGGAGACATTTTTTTTCTTATCGCATTGCTTTTGCTTGACTCCTCACAAGCTAATTTGTTCTCAGTTACATAGCCTATAGATATGGGGCCAGAGCGATACCCAGGGTGGACCTGGGTTCGATCCCTAGCATCTCACATGGTTCCCCAAGCCTTTCAGGAGCAATTTGTGAGCACAGAGCCAGGAATAACCCCTGAAAGTCACAGGGTGTGGCCCAAAAATAAATATATATATATATAAACATATCCTATATATATATATATAAAACTGACACATATGATCAGTTTTATTGTTGATGCATTATTTGATGCATTTTCTACTGTTAGTAACTGGGGCACACACATCCTTCCCACCCCTATTTGCCAAATGACTGCCCTATGTCTAATGGAGCAAGAAAGATGACATGTAAAAATAATAAATATGATAAGTACCAGTAATTTAACATATAATCTGTAAGTATAGTTCTAGAACATAATAGAAGCATTGGAGAAAACCTGTAATTTATAGTATGATAAAAAAACATTCTGATAAAAGAAAGTTGAGCTTAATAATTGAGTTTTCTCTACTCTAAACTGACTTTTATCACCATTTATCTAGTATTCATTGAGCCCATGATTTTAAAATTTCTTGTTTAACATGAACTATAAATTGAAGGCTCAAAAGTCTGACCTCCATGTATTGAAAGAAAAATTAGATTTTAAATTTAGCTTTCTTGAATTAATGTTGGCACTATTTAACCCATCCTAGATCAGATTCTGATACATTTCTCATTTGTATTTGTAATGTTCAAAACAATGAAAAATAAAGAGGGTTAAAAGAGAGAAAGAGAGAATTTTCAAACCATGTATCTGATAAAGAATTTTATATAGCATGCATAAAAACTCTTACAACTCAATAAAAAGTCAAATTAATGGAAATATTGAGCAGATGACTTGAATAAACATTTCTTCAATGAAGATATACAAATACCCAACATAAAAAATGTTCAGCACTACTATCCAATAGTCATATGCATAACAAAGTCCCAATAAGCTTCCAATTCATTATCATTACAGTTGCTATAATCAAGCAAATGATTACAAGTACTGGATGAAAGGGGCGGAATTGGAACTTTCCCACTTGCTAATGGGAATCTATAATGATACAATTGCAGTGGAAAACACTGGCAGTATCCCAAAAATCAAAGTTACTCTCTGGCCCAGCAATTCCATTTTTGAGCTGGGAGAAATAACATACATCTACCTGAAATCTTGTACATGGATACACATAACAGCATTCATTATTCACAATAGCCAAATGGGAAGTGAAACTAATGTCTATCAGTTGGTAAATAAATAAAAGGTCCTCTGCCCATATGTAGCCTGTAATTTGGCCATAAAGGGGAGGAGATATTGATACACGCTACAGTGCAGTTAGATTTTTGCAGTCACGTGCAGGTCAAGAGACTAGTCCTTAAAGATACTGTATGCTTCCATTTACATAGAGGCAGAAGTAGATTAATTGCCTACAAGAAAATTAGGAAGTAGTTGGGAAGATGGGAGAGAGACACTTTACACAGGAGTGACCCCTGGCACTACTCAAGGGCTCTTATGTAGTTTTAGATAGCAAAGTTGGGTCTTCTATATGCAAGATATGCAATTTAAACATCTTATCTCTTGTACTATTTCTCTCAGTCCATTTAGGGTTCTTTCTGAGATGATAAACATGTTTGAAAATATATTGTGATGATAATAATGCAAGTTGACTATACTAAAAATCACTGCCTATTACACTAGGTATACGAATTCTATCTTAATACAACTATTTTCAAGATTGTACAAGAACCTAAAGAAAATAAAGACTTTCATATATATTCTTTCCAATACTTGGCTAGTTTTTAGATCTCTAGTAAAAGAGCTAAAAATGAAATTGAGACTTTATTATATCACAATGCCAATCTTACCTCAATTTGTAAACTCAGGGGCCAGATCACTACAGTGGGTAGGGTTCTTGCCTTGCACGCTGTTGACCCCAGTTTAATTTCTGGCATCCCAGATGGTATTTGGAGTCCCTCTAGGAGTGATCCCAGAGCACAGAGCCAAAAGTAATCTCAAAGCAGCATTGATTATGGCCCACCCTCCCCAAAAAAAAACAAAATAAAAATTATAAACTCACTTCATTCCAACTCAGAAAAGTGCTTGATACTTTTCTCAAAAACAGAAAACTTTTCTACAACTTGATTCAATTACTAACATTTCAACAGAGAGTAAGGAATAACTTCACATATAAGCACACCCTTGGAATTTTTACCATTCAATTATTTTCAGAAATAATTATTCTTACAGGTTTATTTCAAGATCTCATCTTGCTCTTGGACCTTTCACGTGCCATTTAGCTCTGATCTCCAACCTGCTGCCTTCAGATTTTAATACCTTAATTCTATAGTCCCTAGCTAAATAAATTCACATGCTAGGCAGGTTTAATTTTTCCACTTAGATTCTAATCTATAATTAAGCAAATTCTTTTGCACTTCAAAGTGCCTATTTCTGGAGTTTCCAGCCCCCTAAATAAAGATGCTGCTTTTGAAACCACTGATCTTAGATGTAAACAAATTTTATCAACCCTTCTCACTCATGCCAGATATATCAGTAAAAACCAAGAGATCTCCATTGATTTTTAGGCATGCTACCTGCTAGATTCCTGATTAGTTATTCTGAACCTCCTTTCAACTAATATGGCTCCTTTCTAACTCTGGCCTTTGACCTCTTTCTGATGTCTCTTATCTATTGGCTATTTAGTCTTGAGTCATAACTCCCCATTTATGCAAGTTTCACATATTGCCCCTTCTTGGAATAATCTGGGGCCATCTGGCTTCTGGTTGAAAATGCAGACCTATTTAGGATATGACTTAATGTCTGAACTCCATTCTAGTTTGTGTTTTTCACTTATACTTTAATGATATTGACCCTTCATTTAAACTCTGAGTCATATTAACTAGAGGGTATAAAGGCATTTCTTATCTATAAAGACATTCTTAATAATGCCATGGTGACTATTAAGAATATCAGCCGGGGGAGGTGAGGGTTGAATTTTCCAAAAAAAATATATAAGCTTTTTGAGTTGAGGTGTAGAGCACACACAAGTCTGTTTTCAGGTCTACTTTTGATTCTGTACTTAGTGATCAATTCAGCTTGAAATATTGTTCAAGCAATAGAAATTGGGTCAGCTGACTTAAGACAAGAACCTTACCTACTCTATTATCCCTCTGTCTCTTTTTTGAGCATTTAAATAAATTTATTGCACAGTAAATTTTTTTTATATATATCAAGTATTAACAAATGGTTATTTGACTTTTTAAAATGATCATTATATACAAATAAGGAGAACATATCAGGAACCTGGATATCTGTGATATGTTACGGACTAATCAAGTTTTCTCAAAATTTGAAGTAAATCAATATATATAAAAAGGGCAGTTCTTGAAGTTCTTGCTGTTAGGTTTTTGAGGAAAAAAATAGCTTTCTAATTTATCTTGAATTTATAATTACAATGATCACTCATCATCATCCTCAAGCCTGTCTTCTTTATCATCATGTACATAGTACTTGCTAGGTAGCATTCAGTATTATAAATGCATTTCATATATTACTGTAACTTTCTCTTTGTCTCCAGGACATTCTTCAATTAAACAACTTCTCCATAATGTCATTTAGCAATGATGGAAAGAGAATAATGTATCAGAGATTTGAAAGATTATCTAAAAACGTTCTTTGGGAAAACTCATACAAATTTTAAAAGGTTCAGGGATTTGATAAATGAAACCTAACCTTCAGGGAAGCTTTCTTTTAATACCATTTTATACCAAATCTTCATATTATTTGTTTTTTAATGAATTTTTATTGTGATCGAAATGTATTACAAGTCTTTCACAGAATTATTTACGGTACATAGTGACAATGAATGAAGGGCATTCCTACCACCAGTATTGTCCTCCCTCCACCCCTGTTCCCAGCTTGTATCCCATATCTTCCTTCTTTATCCCCCAGAATACTAGTGTAACTGGTCTCCACTTTACAGCTTGTTGTAAATTGGGTATCTATTCTATTGTCATTAACTTTGGGTTTGGTGTTCAAGTCTGATCATTTTTTATTTTCACTACATGTTCATATGACTGGTCCTGGTATCATTTTCCTTCCTCAATTTATGAGGCTGACTGATTCAAGTTAGGTGATTCTGTTGGAGATAAAAAAAAAAGATAAGGAAAATAGAAGAAAAATTTGGTAGCAACTACCAAAAAAAAAGGGAATAAAAAGAAAGAAAAGAAAAATGCACCCAGCAAAACGAAACAAAACAAAACAAAAACACACAAAAAGAAAAACAAAAACAAAACAAAAAAAAAAAACAAAAAAAAAAACAAATAATATCTACATGAGTGAAAAAGAAAGAAAAAAGTAGAAGGAAAAAAAAAGAAAAATAATATTAAAAACAGACCAAACAAAACAAGAAAAAGGAGTGCTGGAGTGGCAGGGTTTGGTGTTACCCCACTTTTTATTTTAATTTATTTATTTTTTGCATAGGCACAGTAAGTATTGGGAAATAAAGGGAATTCCAATGGCCTAAGAGATTCAGGGCTTCTCCCCTCTTGAAGCATACTTTCATGGGAACAACCACTGGCTCCATATATACAATTACCATATCCCAAGGTTTTTTTTTTTTTTTTTTTTTTTTGTGGTGCCAGGAAACTTTCCTCTCAGTTGTGGATGAGAAAATCAGGCCACTGTAGCTAGCAATCTTGGTAATTGCACAGGTCATAGGACAAGTTCTAGGATATTGTCTTTACAGTTCTAGAAGTTCTGTTCCATCTTTGTTGTTGTGTTCAATCTTCTGTATTTTGTGCTCCCTGTTTTTGCTCAGTTCCAAAGGTTCTGCTCAATCTCTGTTGTCAAAGTTGGGCCTCTACAGAAACTTATTTGTTTTTAAGTTTTGGGATAGGGAGCGCACCCAGTACTGCTCAGGGATTATTTTTGACTCTGCACACAGGAGTTACACGGTGGTGCTTGGAGAATCATCTCAAATGCTGGGAATTGAACATGGGTCAGCTGATTGCAAGGTAAATGCACAATCCAATATAGTATCCTCCTGGTGCCTTGTTTGTGTAATTCCTAACAGACAGTTTTCAAACAAACTATCCAGGCATTCATTGCCTGAGAATGAGGTGGTGCACAGATATCTTGGGGCTAGGAATTACCCAGACCACATCTGTGGTGTTCAGAGCACCTGACAGTGCTCAGTTGCCTTGCTGTGCCATGGTTCAAACTGAGATTGACTCCATGCAAGCCAGAAAACCTTCCCCTGTCCTAGCTCTCTGTCCCCTTCACTTTATTTTAATAACAAGTTGTGATCTAAACTACATGCTGTATAGCCAATGATATTGCATGCATTATTATCCTATATGATTCAGGCATACATTTTGCTGATGTCAGTTCTGATTTTTCCTTCTCCATAATGAACATTTGTTTGTATAAACCCTGAGAGCAGAACAGCTGCATTTCTCTCATTTTCTATAACTTTTCTTTAATGCTAAAACATAGTTTATTTAGCCATTAAATATGGTCCAGCGGTAGAGCTGTTACTTTCAACTTAATTCCCTCATTTTGTTCCTCTTTTATTCAAGCAAAGTGCCTTTTTAACTTATGGCTTATTTCTATTCCTCCAGCCTCAGTATCTTAGAAAATAAATGAGACTTGAAGTCCTCATTTTGCCTTACTTTGAGCTGATGATTCTAGCTGAGCACTTGAATCTTGTCAGTCATCCATGGAGCCCCACCTTTAAGCCATCATGTTCTCCTTGGCCCCATCAGTTTTCTTTCTGTAGAAAATGTAAAGGCATTTCTAGAAGAAACTTTGTATTGGAGCAGCCCAGACACATGTCTCTACTGAATCATTCTCCTAGACTTCTATGGACTATTCACTTTGACAATCATAGTATCAGAGGGAAAATAATTAGGGACTAGGGTAGTTCTAGTTTCTAAGCCATTGTTCAACTATCATCCTTTTTCTCTGTTTGAAGAGTATAGTCGGGAACGCTGTTCCAGTGCTCACCAATGGAATGTGTTTGTTCAAACCACAGTGCCAACATACCCCAAAGTAATTTTTCCACTTGGCGCCATTCCTGATTCCGAAAATATTAATAAAGGGTCTGCTTAAATTCCTGTAGACAGCAAAGATATAAAATGTTCAAATTCTCAGCTAACAAGGGATACTGCCAAATGATAAAATATTAATTCTATTACTTTGTATGCAGATATGTGAGAATGAGAAGCAATTATCCTGACTCTAATTGCTTCATAGATGAATACAATTATGATGTTACACTCATTCTGTCTGTATCCTCAGTATAAAATAACATACACAGAAGAGAGTCAGAAATTTCATTTAAAAGTAAACCTCACCAATGTGAAATATATTAAGG
Organism: Suncus etruscus; assembly: GCF_024139225.1. Taxonomy (NCBI): domain Eukaryota; kingdom Metazoa; phylum Chordata; class Mammalia; order Eulipotyphla; family Soricidae; genus Suncus; species Suncus etruscus. Next base: position 109,332,249 of record NC_064855.1, read on the forward strand.
CAATAAACCAGGAGATTAAACTTTCATAAACAGTAAGAGCTCATTGTTTTGTAAATGAGTGTATAATAATATCTTTGCAGCTCAAATGAAACCATAAAACTGAATGGGGGCCTCACTTTTTTCGGCAAACTTTTGATTTATCTTTTTAATCTGTTCTTAGCATTGTATAGCAATTAAACATTGAAAATGGGCTCTCGACTTCTTGCCACACTGCTCTTCTCCCATTTCACTCCTGTCATTTCTTTTATAATGACAAGCAATTTAGAGGAACAAGAAACAATTAAAATGTAAGTATCTCCTGCTGTTACAGGTGTTTTCTCCTAATGAATAAAAATGGCTGGGATGTTTGAAAGGTAGGACTTAAGGAGAGATCTCTTTGGGAGGCTGGAAGATTTAAAGATTTGTGAACAAAATTGAGAACTTAAGTCTAGATCCCATGAGTAATAGTTTTGTTGAGATATTTGGCAAACTAAGATTTAGTGGTTGCAAGAACTCCTATTCACAAGTTGACCAAATGGAATTGTCATTCTAACACAGTCATCTCTAATCTTAGTGTACATCAGAATCACCTAGCAAATTTAGTACAACACACTCCCAAGCTCTGGTCCCAGAGTGACTGATTTCCTAGGGAAAAAATGAAGCCTTATGTCCCTTAAAACAGGAACCACACGTTGAGAACTATTTGTCTATAATAAGGCAAAGACTGTTCATCTTCTGCTCAATTTTTCTCAAAAAAAAAAAAAAAAACTCAGGTAGCATAAACTCACTGAAGTTAAGGACGCTGACATCACTTAAGGGCTATAGGTGACCCATCCTGGAAACCCCAAAATGTCCCTTTATATTTAATGCCATGTACTCTTGTATGCGCTGTGCTCATCCATAAAGTTTCCGGAACATTAACCATTCTCCTAAAGGTAACACTTTAAGGAAGTATTATTTTGATTTAATTATCTGAATAGTGGAAAACAGATGGGTGATACAAACAGCAAGGTCATTAAGAAATTATATGGACCATTAAAACAAATTTGGTATTCCCAAGTCCCCTTCATGTCTCTGTAACACAACAGGGACCAAATAATTTTTTAATTATAAAACCATAGCTGGAAGACCAGAGAGATAATACAATGAGTAAGGTGTACTACATGCATGACTACCTTGAATGTAGTTTGCATCTCCAGCACCACTCATGGTTTCCTAAATACCACTTAGAATGATCCTTAGCACAAAGTCTGTTATAAGCCCCAAGTACAGCTAGGTGTGGCCTCCAAAACCAAAACACAAAAAGAAATAAAATAAAACCACAACATTCGATGTTAATGCATATACTACAATTATTTTGGTTCATGAGAGTATATTACTCTCTTTGCATGTTGCAAAAATCAACTTAAAAATTGAACGTGCTCATTTCATTTTATGCTGACAAACATGCTCTTGTGAAAGTTGTTCTTTTTTTAATATCTATTTGAATCATTGGAATGGTCAGAGTGAGTTTTAAGAAAACTATTAAAGGAAACTATATTTGTGAAGTTTTCCTGATAGTTAAATATCTACATAATAGACTCACTTCTCTCATTGAGCAATTAAATTTTGATCAATTGTTACTTTCTCCCACAATCTACACCAGAACATGAGACCAAGGAGAGCTTTCCTGATGAGGGATTTTGTTAAGATATTCATGTGTCAGAAGTCTACTGAGCAACTATTATGTGTCAGTTTTTCTTTCGGGTGCTTATGCTGTAGAAAGGAATAAAACCAAGCAACTAAAACACCTGTTGTTCTGATCTCCTCTTTGAAGGGAGGATGTGAGGAGACCAGGTAGAGAATGAGTGTAGACAGAAATGAGGCCTCAGTTGGGAACTGTGTATAACATGCAAGGGCAAAGAAAGAATCACCACCTCTGTCCCTGCTATAGAGTTAAAAAATAGTTGGAAATTATGCAGAAGTCTTGAAAATATCAACAAGTGGGATCACTAGCTCAGGGACTAGGAAAGCCAGAGACTGCATAGGTATATAAAGACAGAACGAAGTCAAAACTCACCCACTTCTGAGGAATTACATTGGTTTCCTCTAGTTTTTGCAATTCAAGGGGGCAAAAAGAGCACCCCTAATGCAAATTTTGAAGATGTTCATTCTCCCTTCATCTTTCCTACTTATAATAAGAAAGGCAGGAGGGCCCTTCTGTGCCCTGCTAAAAAGATGGATCCTAGAATGTGAGACCATATGCATTTTCCTGTGTTGTAACAGAAGTCTGGAAGATACGTTTATATGATGTGATAAAATGGGTTCATTATCTTTATTTTAATGACTTTCATTTTAATCTGCATAATTAAAGGTCTGATTGAAAACCTGATCTTTTTCGGGACTAATGGACATGCCTGGCTTTCACCAGCATGGGGTGGTCAATTAGAAAAACTACTTCCCAATGCCCATCCTTTCATGCCTCTATAACATCACGGGCCTCAGAAACCCTAAATAACTCTTCTGAATCTAGAATAGACACTTATAAGTATCATTTGTCTCTCTTATAACCACCTTCGCACCTTTGGGAGGTGTCTAATGAAGGCCAATGCTCTGTCTTTTGGGGGCTGGATTTTATTTCTTAATAATTCTCAGGCTCCAACACAGACTAGGTAACAGTTGAGTTCTGGTGCCTTAATATGCCACTGATTAGTCAACAATGCTAACAGCTACCTTCCTCACATTGAAAGCACAGGTCTCAATACAAAAGCTATGCATCCACAATTCAACCTTTCTTCCATCCTATCTTTGAGCTTATTTCACCTCTCTTCCCTTGGGCCAGAATCAACATGGTCTCTATTTTTTTTTATTTTTTATTATTAATATCTTTAGTTAAACACCTTGATTACACATATGATTGTAGTTGAGTTTTGGTCATGTAAAGAACACCCCCCTTCACCAGTGCAACATTTCCATCACCAATGTCCCAAATATCTTCCCCACCCCACCCCCGCCTGTACTCTAGATAGGCTTTCTATTTCCCTCATTCATTCACATTGTTATGATAGTTCTCAATGTAGTTATTTCTCTAACTGCACTCATCACTCTTTGTGGTGAGCTTCATGTCATGAGCTGGAAGGTCCAGCTCATGGTCTCTTTATGAGGTGGACGCTCACCCAGCAAAGCTCAGTAATTACTCCAGGCTTTGCTTCAGGAATTACTCCTGGTAGGACTTGGGAACCATATGTAATGCCAAGAATTGTGAACCCTGGTCAGCAGCATGCAAGAAAAACACCCAATCTCCCTACCTGCTGTACTATTTCTTTGATCCTTCAGCATAGACCCTTTTTTTTTTTTATTATTTTGTTTCGTTTTTTCAGGTTGCAATGGATCAGTTTTTAATATTAAGAAAAACACACATTTGGGGGAAGGGAAAACATTTTACATATCTTTGGTGTGTCCCTAATACCTACTTATAATAATTAAATTCTATTTCTATAACTCATTAACTTCCATTCTATCTTAACAGATATTTTATAGCTACTGCTTTATTTTGTTTGTTGTTTGTTTGTTTGTTTTGGTTTTTGGGTCACACCCAGCAGCGCTCAGGGGTTACTCCCAGCTTTATGCTCAGAAATCTCCCCTGGCAGGCTTAGGGGACCATATAGGATGCCGGGATTCGAACCACCGACCTTCTGCATGCAAGGCAAATGCTTTACCTCCATGCTATCTCTCAGGCCCCATATCTACTGTTTTTTTTTTATCAGCTCTGAATTCTCACTATTTTTTCCCAGATACTTTTTACCAAATTTCTTAAACTTTGTGATTCCTCTTATCCCAAGCTCCTTAGCCCACAGTGCTTACCATCAGAGTTTACTCAAACCCAAACAGCACTGTTTGTGCTCAAGCTCAATGAGCTCAGATCAGTCTCTTTTTTTTCTCTTCTGACTGGAACAGAGGGGATGCTTAGATAAGACAGTTGCCTGCATGCAGCTGACTCCAGTTATCCCCAGTTCACACATGATCTCCTCAGTGCTGCCAGGGACACTCCTGAGTCCTGAACTAGGAATAACTCCTGATCATTCTTTTGGTGTGGCCTCAAACCACCCCTAAGCCCTCCACTTCTCCCTAAAAAGAAGGGGAAAAAAACCCACAACTTTTTGGTTAATGTAACTGTGGACTGAACTACTGAATTCTACTTTGAATTAGTTGTTCAATGTTTTCATTTGGCCACTAGTCACTTCACTAAATTAGAAAACACCTTTGTTATGTCTGGTTGATAGATCACGGTAACTCTCCATAAACACAATCAGGGACTAAGTGAAGTCCCAGCTCATAGTATCTGATAACTGATTCAGAGTGACTTTACTCAAGGCTTTTGGATGACTCCTGGTCCTATATGACCATTTAGTTTTGACACAGTGTCTGGCTTTGAAATACAGTTGATTAGAGAGATGGCAGTCTTTTGTAGAAGACTTAAAACTCGTTGATCCTTTGCTATTGTGCTGTCTGTCAGGGGATAAGCTAAAATTAAGCCACAAAAATAAAAGGACCTTAAAGGAATGTGATGGATCTGACTCAATGTCTTCAAAATCAAAGAAATGCAAAATTAATGTCCAAAGTCCCCAGGCAGACATGCAATAAATATTTAGCAGTGTAAGCCTTTAGCTTTTGCAGAAAGTATTAGCTGATGTCTGAATCTGGAGAAAAAAAAAAAACAAGAAAGAAAAGGAAAGAAAACAGCAAGCTCCACCACCAACCCAAGATGTGTTTTAAACTTTTAATCATCTTATTTAAATATGTATGTTTATTTTTTCTACTTTTCTACTGGTGATAAGAAGGGTTTTAATCCATTTATTTAATGCTTCTCTTTTCAAATATCGGAAGTTGATTGCACAGTCTCTTTCCAACCTCTTCAGAAGAAATGCTTCCTTTTACCATGAACAGTGAAGATTTATGAATTTGACTTTGAAGTCAACAACAGCGTAGCTTTTAATGCAACATCAAATTACCTTGTACTCATTTAAGTGAATTTGCAGATTTATGGCAGTCTGGCACAGGTCCAGAGAAAGAGAGAAAGGACAATCACAGCAGATGATTATAGTAGGAAAGAAAATGAAGTAAATATCTGAAAATTAATTACTTGTAAGGTTAAGGTCCGTTCGTGGAAGGAGTCATTCGCAATTTATTATACAATCAATTTGTAAGCACCCGAAGTGGAACGAAGTGGCAGGTATCACAAACTATTTCCAAACAAGACATGCCAAATAAAACTAATTTCCCTCTTTGATAAAGTACCTGATTCTATAGACTCTTTGGCCTACTGGTTACGCCCACTGTGACCTTTACACAGTTACCAGCACTTTATCACATGAAATAGTTATTGATAAGCCGTGAAAAGAAATAGCTTGAGTGAAATAATGATCAGGGTGATATTGAACAGGCTAAGAAAATGTCCTTGGGCTTGGTCAGTCAATAAGTGTCAGGACAGGTTTGCTGCGGTTATGTAGAAGTTTCCCACAAGTTTGATTGTGGACCTGAAATATTTTTGTAAGAAAGATGTTTCATGAATTAATTTAATACATACTGAGAGACCTGAAGCAATGGCATTTTTATTGCACCATCTTTGCCAGAATCTTGGAAAAAAAAAATTGTAGCTCCAAAATGAGTTTGAACAAAGTTCATTTGATGATTTCTTTGTTTATTGTTTGTTTGGTTACAGCATTCTATGAAGACTGTGTAATTATTATTTCCATCTAACATTGTACTGAGACCATGATATGCCCCGCTTTAAAAGCCAACAAAAATATCATTCTCAATGATTGTCAGAGATGTCTTTCCAATTATGCCACAATAGATGTACAGTCTGACTCAGAGGCTGTGGTTAAATTATCTATATCCCCTCTTTTGTAGAACTGCCTAAATATTGTTTTACATCACCATTAGTTTGCATTTACTATGCATAGAAAAGCTAGGCTATAGGGACCAGAGCAGTAGCACAATGGGTAGGGCATTTGCCTTGCATGTGGCCAACTTGGGTACCATTTCTAGCATGCCATCTGAACACTTCCAGGAATAATTCCTGAGTGAAGAGCCAGCCATCACCCCTTAGCATCACTGGGTATGGTCAAAAAACAACCTAACAAACAAAAATATAAAAGAAAAGAAATACTATAACTTAGTGTTACTCTGTCTCAGTACCAGGTTAAAGTTTTGACTTCATCAATTTTACATTGCAAGATAACTGAAAAAATATATAATCGTTTGAACATTGTTTTAATGCAAACAACATCCTTAAGGAATCCTAATTAACAGTCTAATTTTGTATAACCTCTGTGGAGGATGTAATCCCAGATTTATCTTTAATAAGAATTTGTTTGAAATGTTTTTCAGCTGCATTACTGAAATGCGAGAGCAAAACGGCCCCACATAATATCATATTTTAAGTACAATTGATTGTAATTGTTTCAATTCAAAAGCTTTATTTAATTAGCAAAATGTACTAAGGATAAAAATATCTCTGGGATAATGATTTTGCCATGCTATTTAAATAAGCAGAGTCTTAGTAAATGCAAAGCTCATAATGAAATAACATTTAGGTTTTTAAGATTTGTATTTAAATATATATAAATTTAACTTTTTCACTTTATGAAAGTTTTTATAAAACTTTGGAAATGGGGAAAGCTACCTACTACATTCCAAAATTTTTTTTTGGTTTTTGGGCTACACCCGTTTGACGCTCAGGGGTTACTCCTGGCTATGCACTCAGAAATCACCCCTGGCTTGGGGGGACCATATGGGACGCCAGGGGATCAAAACGCGGTCCGTCCTACACTAGCACTTGTAAGGCAGACACCTTACCTCTAGTGCCACCTCGCCGGCCCCCAAAATAGAATTATTAATTGAAGCCTCATCCCTCCTTTCTTCCTAGGTAACTTGACCTTACCTGCAAGGCCCCTCCCATTCCTGGGAGGGGTCTTGGAAAAGGTAGATAAGGTATGGACCAGAGGGGATTAGGCTGCTTTTTGGTCTTTGGCCAGCATGGAGGTCAAATGGAAGATGGCTGAAAGGAGTTAAGATGCAGGGCTAGCTAAGAATAGCAATTGCTTAAAAGGTTATGATATAGGCCACACATGTGGTGGACAGGGTATGAATAAAGCTGATACTTCCTGATGCCTGTCTCTGGATGAGTCTGATTCTGCCGTTCATCTAAACCTGGGACCCGCCAGCTGAATGGGGATTGCAGAGCCATGTGGCCTGGGATGGCAGAGAAAAATCTCTTCATCCATTCTCCTCTATCCAGCACCATCGTTAATTATTTAATGCAACAATTAATAGTAGCAACGTTTAATTATAGTAGCACTATACATATTCAAAATAAATAGTTATGCAGTTAGCATTATATTATTAACAGTTTTTAACTTAACATTTTCCTTCAATGATAGTTTACGTCATCTGCCAGTGGTTTATTTCTTTTTAAATGTATGTTAGCAAAAAATTATTTTTGACTTGCCTTTCTCATTTTCTGATAAGGGAAGTGTAAACTTGTTTGTGCAGAGTAATTTTATGAAAGCTATATGAAGGTTTCAATAAGGCTTATTTGCTATTCTTAGATTTAGTTCATTTTTTTCCTCCAAATGTATGAACTACTTGTGATTAATCTCATTAATTACTTTGAGTTTTTGTGAAAATAATTTTAAGAATTTTGCATAGTATTAGAAAATCACCATATGTTTAAACTCAAATTTGACTCTCATTTGGCATTTGTTTGAAAATGGAGAACAGTAAATAGTTAATCTTTGGTTTTGTTTTTTGTTTGTTAATTTTGTTTTTGTCCATACTCAGTGATGCTCAGGGAGTACTCCTGGCTCTGCAAACAGGAGTTATTCCTGGTTGTGCGTAGGGAATCATATGGGATGCCAGGGATTGAACCTGGGTCATTCACATGCAAGGCAAACGTCCTACCTGCTCTTGTGCTCTCTACCTGCTCTGGCTACACTGGTTATTTAATTAAGAATCACAACTTACGCTAAGTCATTAGCATTGTAACACTCAATTTTTATTTACTTTTGACTTTATGTTTTAAATTAGGCAAAATTTGCATTATGGGCCCTTTGATTTTTGTCCCAGGTACTAAATTATCTCCCTTAAAGCTTATTCCATTTCTCCTTTGAAACTGGCTTTACAGCCCACATAATTTGACATCTTTGGCACAGTGAACCAGAACCTGACTGGGGAAGACTCAAAAACTACATTGGCAAATGATCTACCAAGTGACCCATGAAGTCAAGCGAGATTGGGTTGCCCTTTGAAATAAACCTATTTGAATTTTATTATCTCCAGAGTACCTTGTGTCTCTAATCTTGTGAAAGGTTAGTATTCTATCCATCAGAGCGAGATTAGAGAGCTTCTTGAAATCTGTTCTTTAAGATAACTGAGTGCAGCAATTGAGGCTGAAGAAGGAGATTCATTACCATCTGGCAGTTCAGAAAGGGGGGCTTGGGTGGAGGGCAGAATGCACCTGGAAAAAAGTCACTAGTATAATATAGGTTACATGGACTCAGGTCATAGTATTCCTAACAAGAACAAACATCCAAATAGGGGTTGGCTATGAAAGGGAAGCATTGAAGAAACTTTTCAATAAGCCCTTCAAAGCCACGCTGTTTTCTTATTATCCTTTGTAGAATTGACCAGTCTTACTTATAAATTAGATAGATAGATGATAGATAGATAGATAGATAGATAGATAGATAGATAGATAGATAGATAGATAGATAGGTAGATAGGTAGGTAGATAGGTAGATGATAATAGTAAATAAGATAGATTGTTATATTAGATTAAGATAGCTTGATAGAAAGATAGATTGATAGATTAAAAAGAAGAGAAGGAAGGAAGAAAGGTAAGAAGAAAATAGTAATTTATTGTAAAGCATTTCTATGTTTTTAATGAGAGTTATACAACTCATCTCAGTATAAAAGTAAGAATGACATAGTATCGTTCAGTGTATGAATAAATAAAAAGAACAGCTATTATAAATATCGAATGGAGCATAAACAATAGCATAAATGTTTTAAATTACTAGCTTGTCTTTTTGGAAGCACTTTCATATATGCTATCTATGTACCCATAGTTAAAGTAGAAATTATTTGAAAGTTATAAGTAAACTTAAAATATATCAATAATAGATCAAAATAATCATGTTCTTTATCTTGGATCAAATTTCATTTTAACATTATGAACAGTAAGATGCATATATTCAGCATTGTAGCATTTTATAAAAGAATTTAGCGTACCAATACTATTAGATTATGGCATATTTAAATGTAACTTTTTTTAGTTGTTGCATTCAGTTTCAGGATTAAAAGAAAAATCATATGCATGAATTTTATGAATTCAATATTTTCTTTGAGATAAATTTGTCAACTGACTGAAAATTGCATTTAATAAATATTAAAAACAAATAAATTCATTAACACGCTGTTAGGCTTATGAAAGTTATATACCTATGGCAGGCTGTTCTTTATTCATTAAAAGCACATGAATAGCTTTGAATTAAACATCCATGATGCCAAGTAGAATTGGCTTTCATTTTCCTGATACATTTAATGCAAAAAAAAATGAATCTTATGACAATTTGGATAAACCATGTCAAACTACAAAATGTGGTATGTGACAGAAATAGTTGAAAGTGACTTTGGGGGCCCGGAGAGATAGCACAGCGGCGTTTGCCTTGCAAGCAGCCGATCCAGGACCTAAGGTGGTTGGTCCGAATCCCGGTGTCCCATATGGTCCCCCGTGCCTGCCAGGAGCTATTTCTGAGCCAGGAGTGACCCCTGAGCACTGCCGGGTGTGGTCCAAAAACCAAAAAAAAACCCAAAAAAACAACAACAACAAAAAAAGAAAGTGACTTTGGTATTCTTGTTGCTGTCAAGCATTTTTTTGTTGTTGTTGGTTTTTTTGTTTTTTTTTTTTTTTTTTGGCTGGGAAGACACCAGATGATGCTCAGGGGTTACTCTCAGTTATTCACTGAGAAATTGCTCCTGGCTTGAGGGACCATATAGGACACCGGAAGATCAAACCATGGTCTGTCTTAGGTTAGTGCGTGCAAGGCAAACACCCTACTGCTTGTGCCACCACTCCGACCCTCAAGAATTTCTTTTTCACTTTAAACACCGGGTTTTACAAAGTTGTTTATAAGAAAGTTGTTTCTGTCATTAAATGTTCCAACACCTATTCCATCATGAGTGTAATGCTCATTTCTTCAACCACGGGCCTCAGGTTTTTTATGGTCTTTATCTTCTCTTTTTTTTAAGTTAATATCTTTATTTAAACACCTTGATTACAAATATGATTGCAGATGGGTTTCAGTCACATAAAAAATACTTCATATCATTAATCATCAGGGAGATGCAAATCAAAACAACTGTGAGATATCTCACAACACAGAGATTGGCGAACATCACAAAGAATGAGAACAAGCAGTGCTGGCTGGGATGTGGAGAAAAAGGAAGTCACTGTTGGTGGGAATGCCATCTAGTCCAATCTTTATGGAAAACCATGGAACCTAGTTTTCCACATACCCCTAGTCTGCCCTCTTGGTAGGCATACAATAATTAATTTTATATTTCATGTTACAATTAAACCGCTAAATGAATTATCAAAACATATTTCAGGAAAAGAAAATTTGTGAAAATTGTTACACACCAGGTCATTAAGTCTTTGTTTGGAGGTTATTGTTATGAGCTATCTGTTGCTTACAATCTAGTTTTTAAGCTAGCTGAACCCTCTGTTGTTTTGTTTTGTTTTGTTTTGGTTTTTGGGTCACACCCGGCAGTGTCAGGGATTACTCCTGGTTGTCTGCTCAGAAATAGCTCCTGGCAGGCATGGGGGACCATATGGGACACCGGGATTTGAACCAACCACTTTGGTCCTGGATTGGCTGCTTACAAGGCAAACGCCACCGTGCTATCTCTCCAGGCCCTCTGTTGTTTTACTTCATGGAAAATAGTTGGCCTTTATGCTACTTTCTTCTCTAATTCAGTGTTCTAGTGGCTTTTTCATATTGAAGAATTTGGAGGTATTTCTAGAAATATTTTTATTATCAGATGATTTATAGTTCTATTGTCATTGGTATCTCCAATAAAAACTGTTAGAGAAAATTATACAAGTTTATAATCTTAGAAATCTAACATTTTTCTTATTTTTGGATTACTATCAATAATAGTCCATACTGACTACTGATGACATAAATTTGAGTAACATCTCTTAAAACACATAAAAGTTATCTTTTCAAGGTAATCATATAAAAACCAAATATGTAGATATTATCAACATCAGTGAATAATTACCTAATCTCTCAAGGGAAATTATTTAACAGTTATTACACTGTAGACTTTACCTTAATGACTGCTTCTTATTTTTCATTGAGTCCTCTATACCAATTAACATAATCTATTAGATTTAGAGTCAATAGACAAATTCTTATTCCTGTTACTTTGTATTATTACAGTCTGTGACTTTTGAATAATTTCTCATTTATTTTTAGCCTTCTCTACATTTTCCTTTGTTATGAATTCATAAATTCCCCTTGTGTCTTTATTAGAGAAAATTGTTTTAGTTGGTATTTTTCTGTTTGAGAAGCTATTTAAGATAATATTTATTGCCTTTTCCAATGATGAATGTAACATGGCCATAGTAAAACTTGGGAAAATTTAGTGTATAGAAAATAATTAGTAGACCATTCTTTAGTTATTATAAACTATTTATATGATTTATATTAATAATATGCTTATTCAGACAAATATTTTGTTTGACTTGGGGGCTAGCCCTGGCAGTACTCAAGGCTACTTTTGTTCTGTGCTCAGGAGTAATCCATGATTGGAAGAATGGATCAATGGTGAGAGCCATGATTGGATGCATGCTAGACAGTTTACCTACTGTACTATTTCTCTCACCCCTAATCTTTTATTTTTACAAAATAAATTGAGCTGAAATATATTTGTATGTTTTTTCACCTTAGCATTTTCTGTTTTTGCGTCTGATAACAATGGTAGATTTTCAAAGAATATATTGAAGTTTATATTTCAGAACCCTCCACTGTGAAGAACTTTTACCTAATTCTTTCAGAGCACTGTACCCAAAATTTTTAATGTCCCTTAAATATAATACTCTAAATTTCAGATAAGCACTCCTTATAATATGACTAACACTCTGATTTAATACTTCCTGAGGATAAAGCCCAATATCTGTTAACTTACGTACCTTAATAATTGCTTCATACTCTTATGTGTTTGTATCCCTAAATGTAAAATTTAGATGTTAATAATAATTGCCTCTTAGAACTGTTGACTAGATTAGATTAGCATATGTGGAATGCTTGAAAAATAGCTAAAGCATGGCTTTTAATGTTTTGGCTTTCCAGTATTCTTAAATCATAATTATAAAGACAATAATATATTACAGTGTAGCTACATACTTCTTAGGTATTCTGGAAAGTCTTCCTATTTTGATAATGCAATAATGATGAATATCTTTACACAGAAATTTCTGGTATTATTACTACCAATAAATGGTTTTTATTTTATAATGCTCTTTTTGCCTTTTTTAAAATGGTTTTGGCTGACACCTAGAAATGGTCAGGTTTTATTGCTAACTCTGAACTCAGGATCATTCCTGGGGGGGCTAGGATGTTGGGAAAAATCATATGCAGTACCTGGGATTGAACTTAGTAGCCACATGCCTGGCCAGCACCTCAATTTCTCAATTATCTCTCCATCCATGTTCTTTTTTTTTTTCACCCATGTTCTTTTCTGAAGCAACTTGATCCTTATATTCTTTGAAAAACAATTATGACTTCTTTTTTTTAATTATGACTTCTTTAATACCAATCCAAGAAGACAAAATTATTTTTCAAAGTGTATTTGTTACAAGAATAACAGTAATATCTAAATGCCCTAGTTCTCCAACCTTAAGATTTCCTTTTCATTCTAGAATTTTTTATGTGTTTTATGTGTTGCAGGTTCCTAATGAACCAGAAATTATATAACAACAGTTTACCATTCAGTGTATATAAAATGTTTTCACAGAAAACTTGTGTGTATAATGCTTTCGCATTTAAGCATTTCTCAGTCCATAGAATTATCTTTTTGTGTTCAGTCCCTCAATGCTTTATAGTTAGGCTATGGACAGTATTTATTTCCCCTTCTATGTGAATTATCTGGAGCCTTAATTGTTCTTGTTCCTTCCAACTTTTCATTGCCTTCTGCTCCCAACCATCCTGGGACAAGCCAATATTCAAGGCAGAGTGTAGGTAAGAAGAGTGCCAGGTAGGGACAAGGACAGGAGAGGAAGGACTAAGGAAAACAGAGTAGAACAGTTTTTTTCTCCTAAGCCTCCAAATAGAGCCTTTTCCATGCTTCTGACTTCTCTCTGACCAAAAGAACTCTTCTTTCCAAACACCAGAGCATTAGTTATCGACTTAGAGAAAGGGAAGAAAATGAAAGAATTATAAACAGAATTTCTCTGATGAATAGTATGATGTCTCCCTCCATCATCATTATCCCCTTTCTTCAGTCCTTTCCATGTTCATGTAGCTACTATTAGCCCAAACATTAGAGAACAACCAAAAGTTGTAATGTCTCTATCTTAGCTCTACATTATTATCACTCCCCATAGAAGCTTGTCGCCTGTATTTCAGCCCTCAAATTATACTTCATTAGTCCTGGATGTAGCTCATGCATCTAGAATTTTAAAACTTGATTTCTATGGGCATCCAAATATAAGGACTCTAAAACTCTGAAGCAGGGATAAAGGAATCAGTTTAATTGAGTGTTTTTTATTCAACTGTCTGTTCAACTTCTTGTTCCAAGATCCACACATTTCTGACTTTTTTTCCTACAAACTGACTTTGGTTGTACATTCCAGAGTTCACCCTTGGGGGTTTAGAATGAGAAAAAATTACTTTAATGAATGTAACTTTAGTATACACGACTATATATGTATTTATGTTTTGTTTAGGGGGTTGAATTTTTGGGGGTGGGCACACTTGGAAGATTCTCAGAGGTCCTGACTGCATTCAGAAATTATTCCTAGCAGAATGAGAGGTTCATAGGAAATGCCAAGAATTGAGCCTCCATGGTTCAATATGTAAGGCAAATGCTCTATCTGCTGTGTTACTACTCTGATCCCCATGCATGTGTTTTTTAGAGTGTTTGTCAACACACCATAGCCACCATTTAAGTACCAGTATTTCTTCTTCCCAGTCCACTGGGGCCCCATTATAGACTTTTCATTACAGGGCCCAACAAATTTATGCATGAAAAGTGCATGATTAGGAACCGAGTTCCTTATGAGCACAATCACGTAAAAACTCAACTTGCCAAACAATATTTTCAACTTTGGAAGAAAACAAGTTGAAATGTTTTAATTGGCTCTAGAAAGGCAGAAAGACAGCCCACAATGTGGGCAATGTCACTTTTTATTTTAAATTTTTAAAAAGAAGGCAAGGTTTATTTATTTATTTATTTATTTATTTATTTATTTGTGTATTTCTATTTTTATTTTTTGGGTCACATTAGGCGGCACTCAGGGGTTACTCCTGACTCTGCTTTGGTTGGCTCCGGAGACCATATGGGATGCCGGGATTCTAGCCACCATCTGTCCTGGGTTGGCTGTGTGCAAGACCAACGCCCTACCCACTGTGCTATCTCTCTGGCCCTGCGATGTCACTTTCTAATGAAAAATGGGTGCTGAGTCATTTCTCTCTGAACTATAGAATTGCAGTGTGAAGTCCAAGAATTTCCCAGCCTTGAACCTTATGTGCAGTAATTAGGGTGAGCTAGAACTTTATGCTGTAGACACAGACCAAGTCATTTGCTAGGGGCAACAACTGTGAGAAAACCTCAGTCTAAATTCCTCTTTGCCTTTATGAGTAGTTTACCACTACCACCTTTGGACCATAAGTAAGCTTGCTACTTTATCTTTAAAATGATCTCCAGGAGAAATAAGGCACTAAGAAATAAAACATTCATCAAAAATAATGTGTCAAAGATCACTAAGTATCAAAAAGGTTGAATGTGATCAAGTGAGAATTCAAGTTCCGTTTCTAGAAACTTCCAATCACCCTAGGTTTAGTGATTTCATATTGCGACTTTCCAGGAAACTTACCTTTTTTGTAGCTAAATTCCAAACCTGATTCTGAACATTTTCCAAGAATTATGTCTTTTTGGCTTACTTTGCTTTAACGTTATTCATATCAAGGACATTGTTAGGAGTTATTGATAATTTAAAATGAACATTCATGTGTAAATGGATGACTTTTCATTAAAAGTTTCTTCGTGGAAAAGTCTAAATGACTTTCTTAGATACATTGAATAAAATAAAGCAGTGTTATATATTTGAGCTGAATAATATATTTAAAAACACATTATATCTTCAGATTTCTTGAGTTATTGGTTAATAGTATTCCCCACATGTTGTATGCTTCTACTTAAGTCTAATTTATAATTTCCAACACACTGTGGAGGCAGTGGAATAAAAATATTCTTTTGAATTAATATGTTGAACTATTTTGTATTATGTATTATAGTATTTTATTTATCTACTTAAGTCTAATTTATTTATCTACTTAAGTCTAATTTATAATTTCCAACACACTGTGGAGGCAGTGGAATAAAAATATTCTTTTGAATTAATATGTTGAACTATTTAGTATTATGTATTATAGTATTTTATTATTAGCTGATATTAGCTGATATTGTCATAATGTTTATATAATTTTCACAGATTGGTAAAGGGCGACATATTCTTTTGAGTTATATAAAACAATAATAAATGATTTTACGTCTTATTACCTTAAGTATATTAATTTTTTGTAGTTTTGTTATAACAAAGATAAAGTTTACATATATAAAACCCATTTTCATTACTAAACTCAATAAAATGTACTTTTATAGATTACTTAATTTAATCACCATGAGATACACAGTTGTTAAAAATTTTAGTCAATTTTGAACACCCTTCTCCAACACACATTTCCAATGTCCCCAGTTTCCCTCCCACCCTTCTCCTGCCCTCTTCACTGCCTGCCTCTGTGATTGACATTTTTCTTCTCTCTCTCTCTCTCATCCTCTCTCTCTCTCTCATTCTTTCTCTCATGCTCTCTCTCTCTCTCACATCATTTCAGCACCCAGTATTTCTCCAGAGTGTTCATTCCCAGTTACCATTACTAAACATTGTATTTTCCAGGTTTAGTATAGGATTTTCTCCTTCTGAGTCCAAGAACTCATTTGACCACTATCTAGAAAATATTAAGAATTAAATTTACGGGGCTGCTGAGGTGGCACTAGAGGTAAGGTGTCTGCCTTGCAAGCGCTAGCCAAGGAAGGACCACGGTTCAATCCCCCAGCGCCCCCTATGGTCCCCCCCCAAGCCAGGGGCAATTTCTGAGTGCTTAGCCAGGAGTAACCCCTGAACATCAAACGGTGTGGCCCAAAATACCAAAAAAATAATTAAATTTACACTAAAATCCCTGAAGTCACCTAAGCACCTAAGTCCTCTAGATAATTTAAGTGATTAAATTACAAGAAAGTATAAAGAGCTAAATGGGTGGCAGTATTGTCAGGAAAAAATGTAGACATATAAGGTAAAATACCATAGTGGTGGGGAAGACTTTTTATTCTACCACTTAGAAATGACAGACATTAAATTATCTTTTTTATATTAGAGGGAGATTTAATGCTTATGCAATTTATGTGGCTTTTAAGTACAAAGCTTAGTAAAGGATAATGAAAACTGGTGAATTTTAACAAATTGATTTTTTTTGTTTCTAAAAGTATAATTTAAGCAACATGGTTATCTACCAATGAAAATTCTTAAAGTGTCACACCTTTTGTTGAATTCATATATCTTCACCATTACACCATTGTTTTTATTATAGTGACCCTGTAATAGAAAGAATTGAGACAATTTCCTTGTAATGGACTGGTTACTAACTGGCATTTTAACCACATACTTTTTTTTTTTTTGTATCTTCTACTTCTTTGACATTATTGGATTTTTTGTGTTTGTTGGGTAGAGTTTGCTCAAGCATTTAAGTCTTTTAATGTTTCTAGTCATCTATGTGCATATGCATATAAACAAAATAAAAATACATATGTATAAAGCACATTATTGAATGATATTTACATGTTAGATATCATTTAATGAGACTTGTTTTCAGGCAAATATTTTCCCTGTAGTTTTTTTGCCCTTCACTGTTCTGTTCAATAACAATATTTTTTTTTGCCCTGACTCTTTTCTTTCTTTTTTTTTTTTTTTGTTCTTTTATGTTTTTGTTTTTGTTTTTGGGCCACACCTGTTTGACGCTCAGGGGTTACTCCTGGTTATGTGCTCAGAAATTGCCCCTGGTTTGGGGGGACCATATGGGACGCCGGGGGATCGAACCGCGGTCCGTTCCTTGGCTAGCGCTTGTAGGGCAGACACCTTACCTCTAGCGCCACCTTCCTGGCCCCCTGACTCTTTTCTTCTGTGATATTTGATGGAATCCAGCTCTTTGAGAAAGATTAAACCAAAGATTAAACTTATCATAATTGCCATTCTCAGTTCTCTTCTATCAGTTCATTAATATTAGAAGGAAAAAATGGAAATCATGCTTCTTAAAATTATCCATTATTGAATAAGCATGATCATTCATGTTTTTGTACTTTAAAATATACCTTTCAGCTTATACTTAAATATAACTTGGGGAGCCAGAGATATGATAGAGGATTTAAGGCACTGTCTGTGCATGTACACATCCCTGTTCTATTTCCTGGCAGCACTTGGGTATGGCTTAACTCTTTTCCTCTAAAATTAATTTACTCAATTTCCTAAGAATTAAATCCATTAAGGTAATAGGAGAATTTGACTACAGAAAATGTTAAAAGTCATTGTTAGCAAGTACTATCCAATAAAATTTTTGTTTGTCCTCTGGTTTGCTTGATCAGGGATCTAAGTGTAATTACTTAAAATTCTGAACCTCATTTTCCTAATCTTCAACATAAATGCACTGTTATATTATTTTTATGCATAGCATATAGATCCCAGAAAATGGTGTCTAATCATGTGTCTGATATCTAATAAAGATTCAATAACACTTAAGGTGTTATTTTTTTCCATATTTTTAAAATCACTGCTATTCGTTTTTAAAAGTTTATTTTCTCTGACGACTTAAGTCTTAATGCCTTTATTTCCCTCATCTTTGTACCAAAAACCAATGGAAATAATGACGTCATATTCTCTTGCCATATTGATTGACTTTAAATCTCTGTATGATATAGTATACTTAAAAAGAAAATTGGTTTTTAACAATTCCTCAAACAGGAAAGATGTACTGCTAATTCACTTTGAAATTATATTGGTTGGTTTCTATTTATTTCAAAGATGAATTGAATCAGTAAATCATAATACTATAGTTTACTAAACTTAATCTCCAAAAATGTAACTATACACACAGCACAAGAAAGTATATATTAAGAGATAAAGAAGTGATAACTCACAAATGAGTGTTTGCTTTACAGCAACTTTGTTTTTCAATAATTACAGATTTTGATTTTCCCTTAGAAAATAAATTATTATTTTGAAAGTAATTTTATGTAATTTCTACCCCCATAATTTTAAGGAATGAAAACTAGCTGTCTATTTCTTATTCAAAAATGCAACTTATATTTAAGGAAAATTGCTGACAGTTGAATACGCAGGCATTCTGAGTAATTCTTCCTTTCTTCCCCTTCTATACACGCTAAACTGGTATTATGAAGAAATGCAAGTAGCATGTGTGTACTTTTAGAAAACAACAACAACATACAAACAAAGATTCAGACCAATGGAGTTTATCCAGAGTAGCAATTAAATGGAAGTAGACTCCAAGGTCATGAATAAAATGTAAAACACATAATGTTTATTCCAGATGCCATGCTGGGCCCATCATTGCATGTTTGTCTGGAAGAGATTTTTGTAGCTCAATTGGAACAAACTTTTGTTGTTACAGGTGAATTGCAAATTCCCAGCAAGCATCTAGTCTGGCTTTCTCCTCCTCTGGTGCTTCTCTTTGGCCCAGTGCATTGGATATTTTGATCCATTCACTTGGAGGCTTCCTTTGAAGCCATTTTCAGATATCCTCCGGGCACCTCTTGGCTCTCAGGAGTTGATTTTTTTCCCCTGAAGAGGCCTCTCCAAGCAGCAGGCAGGCTTTCTTTCTACTTCTGGGAGGATGGTGGTTTTTATCTACAAGATTGTTCTCCCACTTGAGACAGTCTGCCCTGCAGCAAACAGCTGTTCCATCCAGATCTCCCCTCTAGATGAATAAAATCCTCCCAGAGGCAAACACTGGCTGCAGAAGTTTTTTTGTACACCTATGAAGCAGAATCAAGCCCTCAGCAACCTTCTTTGATGTATATTTTGTGATTGGGGAAGAAAGAAAATAATCATAAGCTTTTCTTAAATTTTTTCTTCCAAACTCCCTCTTGCAAAAGACAATTTGTGTTGACAAAGCTTTTTTTCTAACTTGAGCATTGTCCTGTTTGATTTAACAACAGGTTGGATGGAGATTACATTTTTTAAAAAAATTTAATTTAATTTGGTCTCTGTCCCGTTGCCTGGCCATCAAACTTTTAGCAGCAAAATGAGTCACCCAATGACTGTCTCCCAAATCTCTACTTTCTTTAGTTGACTTAAAAACCAATTTCATTTAAGCATAAGCACCTTTGTTCTAGGTCAAACCTTCAAAAGGCAGAGATGTGTGGGCACACTAATAATGAAAGCAAGGATACTCCTACTTGGAGGCATTAGTTATGACTCAGTACCTTAAAATTTTATCTTGCATAAGATGGAAGATCAACACTCACTAAGGTAGCTCCATTTGTCATAATTGTCTGCCACATTAGCAACTTTCAGTATCAAATATCAACTGTGACTATGAGTTCACTAAACCATATCATGATTTTGAACAAGGAATAATAACTTGACTTTTGAGGACCAGTGAAGCTCACAGCTAACTTTGAGAGAGTACCACAGCCATAGATGTACATGTATGCTTGGGAAATTACCATATTTTTTCACTCTCTATCACACACCTAACCATAAGACGTACATAGCTTTTAGAGGCTCTCCTACCCTGCACTCCTGCACTCAGGCTTCACCTCCAGGCGGGATTCGCTCCATAAGATGCTCTTTTGGGGAGGAAAAAGTGAGTCTTATGATACGAATAATACAATAATTAGTTGAGCATGTTCATTGATAATATGATAACGTGGTTTGTTTTCAATTATAAATATGAATTTAGGACTATAAGGAGTAAAGCAGAGGAAACAGTGAGTGGTACTCTTTTTTTCAACCTTCAGTTGAAAGGTGATAAGCCTTTCAGGTCCTTTGTTAGGAGATTTAAAAAAAACCTCTATGAGATATTGTATACAGATAAGGAAAAATAAGTTATTTATCTAAAGAGAAAACATTTATACCTCAAGTCTTTTGAAAGCTTAGAGGACAGGGACTTTTTTTTATCATTATTTTTTTTAACTTTTTACAAAACCTACACCACACTATTGATTACTAACTATTCATTCCTGAAGGCAGGCCTTGGCATTCAGTAAATTAAACTTTAATTCCTGAGTCCAACAAAATAATTGACCTCAAAAAGAAGATAAATGAATGGGCTGCTGTGAGCTCATGATTGGAATCTACTTTCTATTCTCATTATATTATTTTTTAATCTGGTGATTTTCCATTCATTTCTAGTTTCTTTTGTAATCTGTAACACCTTTCATCCAGATCCTATGAGAGTAAGGCTAGACAATTTGCATTTTGCAAATTTCATACATTGGTTTTCTTTATAATTTAACAATGTTTAAATTTTAGGTCAATGTAAGTGATGAACAATATTTATACATTTTTTGATTATTTTCCATTTTGTAAGATTATAAAATCTACATATTGCAAACTTACTTTAAATAGTTAGTCATTTTAAATAGATGGAAACTTGCCCTAGTTGATATAAAAATAAAATTTTTCAGAATGCATGACTATTAGAGGGTACAATAATAAATGCAATAATACAGTGCAGTATTGGGGTAAATTCAAATATTTGGTATACTGAACAACATTATTCAGGAATTATCAATATTGCTTAATATCTCCAGTTGTACCATTAGAGAAATTGATATTTTTATTTTTTGTTTTTGGGCCACACCCTGCTGCATTCAGGGGTTACTCCTGGCTCTACACTCAGAAATTATTTCTAGTAGGCTCATATGGGATGCTAGGGATCGAATCTACTCTACCAAGTGCAAAGCAAATGCCCTACCTGCTGTGTTGTAGTGTTGTCCTTGAGCAATGGAATTCTGAATTTAATATTCAAATGTATGTATTTTCATAATAAGATATTAAAGTTGGAGACAGTGATTTGGAGATGCACTTTGCTGATAAGGTGGTATGCCCCAAAATGGAGCAGAGACAACATTGAGTTACAACATTTAGGGATGTGATCTTCATCCAACCTGTTCTTTATTCTTTTCTCTTTCTTTTTTCTTTTTTTGGTATTTTGGTTTTATTTTAAGAAAAATACAAAACAGTCATAGATATTACATTTTAAAATTACCGTTATTTAATTCTGAAGACAATGCTTGGTTACTATAGTATTTAAAATTATAAAGTAATGAAATCAAGTGTTTCTTCAAGCAGCTTCTGATAAAGGAGAAATTAAGAAGAATACATGGAAAAAAAAGAGAAGAATTCATGGAATGGGCCATTCATTTTTCTTCTTTGATTCATATGAGAAAAGTCCTCCTTTTTAATGGGTTCTAGGAAAGAGGAGATAGATAGATAGATAGATAGATAGATAGATAGATAGATAGATAGATAGATAGATGATAGATAGATAGATAGGAAAGAAAGAAAGAAAGAAAGAAAGAGAGAGAGAGAGAGAGAGAAAGAAAGAAAGAAAGAAAGAAAGAAAGAAAGAAAGAAAGAAAGAAAGAAAGAAAGAAAGAAAGAAAGAAAGAAAGAAAGAAAGAAAGAAAGAAAGAAAGAAAGAAAGAAAGAATATTTTCTAATAGGATTCTTTGCCTTGGGAGGGCCAAGTCTGTCTTTGTCCTTGCGTCGACTGAGAACTTCATGAAATAAAAAAGATCTTTGAGATCTTTTTTCACTTAGTGGTTGTGAACTTCTATTTATTAACTTAAAAGTATTATTCTCATGACCAATTATATTGTCCAGATGTGACAAAATGCAAACATGACCCACTCAAACTCCTTTGAGCAAATGGATAGGTGTCCTACATATGTGAACTATCTTGAATGAGCCTGTTGTTTTGGGCTCATGCGATGAAGAGTGCACACAGAAATAAATTTCTTTTTTATTTTTTCACATCTTCTATTACAAGTTACTCTCAAGCATTGCTATAGGAAGGCCTCAGGTCATGCTAAGTCCCATGTCATTCTTAAGAGCCTTTAGTTAATCAGAGAGCATGTCAGTTTATCCATACTATAATGTGAGTGATTATACTTATAATAATACAAGATACATCATAGCTTTCTGATTCATTGTGGTTTTCAAAATTATGTTCATTAAAGCTATGATAGTGAATTAGATAGCAGCATGAATCTCTCAATATTGACTATTGATTGTTATGTATAGCAACTACAAAGGGTCTAAATTATTACATTAATGTGTATGCCTCATTTGTGAACTCTTCTAAATAGAATTAGTTCAATTCAATTTAGTATAAAATGGATTTATAACTAGGCTGAAGCAAATGTTTATATCAGCACATTTGTTATTATGCTATTGACAATATTTTGCAAGATGTTTTCATTTGAGTATATAAAACCTTAGAGTTTTCTTAAATTTAACAGATAAAACAAAAATTGAAATTCCTGAGAGGAATATTAATGGCAAAGCTGTCATTTTAATGACGACTTCTTTCAAATGGAAATCATATAGAGATATATATGAGCTTTCATCTACATTAATGTTATAATTGGTTTGTTAGTAGCATATTCCTACAATATATTCTGCTGTTGCCACTTAGGGATTCAGTGAGATAATTAGATAGGACTATCTGTCTAGCATGAGAAAGACCTAAACTCAATCTCAAGCACCACAGCGCTGCTGGGGATGGCCTCCAAGGTAGAAAGGAAAAAAAGGGAAGGATTATAAAAAGGAAGGAAATGATTAAAGGAAGGAAGGATTGATAGAAGGAAAGTAATCACTAATATTTTCATTTTATGATCTAAAGAGCAGGGTTTAATTGTTGGCACCACATACGGCATACAAAGCTAAAAGTAAGCCCTCAACCTCTAGGTATTTCTCCAAAAGCAGACACATAAAATAGAACAGCCATTTTATTTTGTAAGGATGTATTTTGACTTTTACTCTTACTAACTGATAACTGCTTTCTTGTTATCCTTGCAGAATTTTTCCGAGAGCTCCTGGGGAATGCAGAGAAGTCACTGAATGATATGTTTGTACGGACTTACGGCATGCTCTACATGCAGAATTCAGAAGTGTTTCAGGATCTCTTTGCAGAGCTGAAAAAATACTACATGGGGGGCAATGTGAATCTGGAAGAGATGCTCAATGACTTTTGGGCTAGGCTCCTAGAAAGGATGTTTCAGCTGATAAACCCCCAGTATCACTTTAGTGAGGACTACCTGGAATGCGTGAGCAAATACACAGACCAGCTGAAACCATTTGGAGATGTGCCCCGGAAGCTAAAAATCCAGGTGACACGCGCCTTCATTGCTGCCCGCACCTTTGTCCAGGGTCTGACTGTGGGCAGAGAAGTTGCAAATCGAGTTTCCAAGGTAATTAAAAAATTTATATCTTTCTTGGTAGTTTCTGGCTTTAATTCTGTTTTTTTTTCCCAATGCATGCTAATAAATAATCCAAGGTGAAAGTTTTCAATGAGTATAGGCTTTGTTCATTAAAAAAAATCAGCTACCATTAAAAATTTAATTATGGAGTGGTCTCTTTCCTTATGTTTTATATGTGAGATGACAGGATTCCCAGTCAATGTGTGTGATTTGGAGCATAAGGTCAATCTTTTATCAGCAACATAGCAGAGAAATTTTTATCACGAATAGTGGTGGAAAAGGTGTCTTGTCACTGTGACCATGTGGCATTTCTGATTAGTTTTCAGGCTGATATATACTCATGCAACTCATAGCCTCATGCATTCAGAGGTTATAAGGCTCTAGGAAGTTGGCAGGTGGCAGTCTTCCTGGTGCTTGCAAGTGGAGACAAGTTATTCAGAATCTCAGCACCTGGCATTTCTTCTTTATCACCCTTGGCAAAGAGGCCAAAGAAATCCCTTCACAATGAAGGGAGTGAGAACTGCCAGCCCAACAGATGTAGAACTGGATTAGGGAGGAGTCATGAACACAGACTAGAGATTCTGACATAAAATTCCTATGTTCTTCGTTGTCTTTGTAATTCCATGCCATCTTTTCTGGAGGATTTATGAGAAAGATAAATCACTGTGACATATTTTACTAGTGCCTCGTATATATTTTTTTATTTTTAGGGTAACTTTTTATTATTAATTTGTTTTTAGTAATGCTGACTGGTATCAAACCCAGGGTCTGACAATTACAAAGCAAGTTTTTGTCACTGAGTTTTATCCTAATTCTATTTCAACTTTGAATGCAAAAGGTCTTCCTCTACTGCTATCTTTATACAAGGACTTTCTAAAGAAAGTCTTATTTTCTTGACATTTAACATTTCTTCTAACCAGGATTTGTCTTCTATGGTCAGTCTAGCATAGAAACTGAAAGATGATTAAGAGGTTAAAAAAAAAAAAACATAACAGGAATCAGGTATTAAGCTATTCAAAGAAGGTCATATTTATACAAAGGTTATTACCAAACACTACTTTCCTTGTGCAGTCTCTGTGAAAGAACCACATGTTTTTCAACAATTTTGGCATTCTTTTGCTATGATTCTTTGTATTTTTATTAACTCTGATCTCATCATCGGTTGGCATTCAGAAAGGTTATATCTTTAACATGTTTCTCTTTGGTACTATTTTAAAGATTCACAACAATACATTTGAAAAATTACTCACACCAAAAATGCTTGATCTTATGATAGGATTACTTGGAAGAAGACTCAAAAATAATAACCACAAGAATTTTAAAAGTATCAAATTAATAAAATAAGGTAACTATAAGTCTGATATTGAAAACTAATACTTTCTTTTCACTTTAACTTAAGATTGATGTTTTTCCATTTCACTGAAAAGCAGTAATATTCTGGATACCAAAGGAACTGCTACCCAGAAATAAAATGGCCAGGTAAAAGAACAAAAGGCAATATATCTATCTGAAGAAACTCTGAGCTTTAGATAAATATGAAAGTGGATTGTGAATATACATTATATACTTAAGGATACTTGAGTTTTTCTTTGCTCCAAAACCAATATTCTTTAATTAAAGCCTTTGCTTTGGTTGAATACTGAAGCATTCTGCCACTTTAATACATGTGAAGTAATCAATTCAAAGCTTAGTTTACCATATGGGCCATTTTAGATTATTGATGTGTATTCTTTCTGAGAGTGAATACAATTTCTGTGTCTATATTTTGACCTGAAATGACCCATTGATATAAGTATAATATAAATATGAGTATTTTCTTTGCACAATAGCCAGGACTTGAAAGAGAGTCTTTGATCACTCTCTTTAAGGTGGGTAACATTAGAATCAGTCTAAACATATGTCTTTCTTTTCCAGTTCCTTTACTATCTCTGCCTGCAACTTTGTCCATAAAACTCTAACCTGGTACAAGTTGACATGGACCAATGTTCTCTGGTAGATTATGATTTTCTGCCCTTTTTCCCTGACATTGGAGAAATGGTAGTATAACACCACCAATCTTTATTCCCTTGATTTCATAATGAGCAGAACATTTGTTACAGGTTTGCAATATAGCTTGTAGGCATAACATCATGAAATGTTGTCTGTCTATGCAGGGATTGGTTTATCTGATTTGAATTTTATTAACCCTAATGGTTTCAATTAGTAAGTTGCTCGCTTCTGGTAGATAAACATAGAGTCAGAAAGATATGTATGGGTTTATACTCTTGTTTTTAAAAGCCATGTTTTCTTTAAATAATGAATATAAATCAAGAATTAAAATGCTTTACCAATGAATGGTTTAATTTAATGATACCCAGAAGTAGATTCACTAAAACTTTCTGGGTGCTGATGATTCTTACTACAGAATTATTTTGTGATAATATAACATATTATAAAGACACACTATATTAAACAAGAGACACCAAAATGACCTTTGAGGTTAAAGCCCTTCAAAAATCTATTTTTCTTTGATCCTGTTAATTGATTTAGAATTGCTAAAGTGATTGTAGAAGATGTAAGGAATTGAAAGAGAAATTCCCAAAAGGAGCTCACCAATGGAGTTTAAACTGCATCACAGTTTGAAGAATATGACTTGTCTTCTATTGCCCCCTAGTCCCAGAGTGACTACTTCAGTCTTGGAAGGCTGCTGCTAATTGTTTTGACTGTAAAATTCGTCTCTGGCAAAACACAGCAGTTTG
This sequence comes from Suncus etruscus, assembly GCF_024139225.1. Lineage (NCBI taxonomy): Eukaryota > Metazoa > Chordata > Mammalia > Eulipotyphla > Soricidae > Suncus > Suncus etruscus. Next base: position 109,358,792 of record NC_064855.1, read on the forward strand.
ACACAAATGTTTTGACACATTAGAAGGAATTTTCTTACTAGAAAAATGGTGTGCTAATTCTTAGGCATCAACAAAATTATTTTTAAAACCTATCCTTGCCATCCAATAGATACACACATTGCCTTTTTCGACCCTTTGTACTTTATAAAATAAATTTTAGGTAACTGTTTTCTAAGATATGATTTGGGTTGTCTAGAATGTTCACGGTCAACAAGGTTTATCTTCTCTCGGAATTTTTTTTATCAGTCTTGGTATAGACAAGTTAGAGAGAATCAGCCAATTTCATACTTTTCCAAATAAAATTGTTAATCAATGTTTTTAGTTTGCATGACAGTTTGAAAATACCTATATTCTTTAAGATTCACATTTCTTAGAACTAATAAAATATCACCTAATAGAACTGCTCTATTTTAAATGTCTTTAATAAAATAACAAGGTCTCATGTGTGTCAAGGTAGGTAGATATGTAAATAATTTTATAGTTGATTGTTTATCATAGCATACAAAAAGGAAATACCATAAATATCCCATCTGTATATATGGTGAGCTCCTCACACCAGAAAATACTCTAAAGCAAAAAAATATAAATAAATAAATTTGTTAAACTCACACTAGTGGGTAAATCATTGAAAGATTCACTTTGAGAGGAAAAATAAGACAAAGAATACAAGTGGTTATGTAAAGTTAAAAATTCAAAAATAGGATCAGAGTATATATAGTGATATAGTTATAGTACAGCTGGTATCTAGGTTCAATCCCCAGCACCTCCAAGCAACAGAGACTTAATTCCTCAGTTTAGAGCAATGCTGAGTGTGGCCCATAAATAAGCAAACAAAGAGAAGCATTGCATTATTTAGGAATAAAAATATATGTGATAGGCCTCCGGAGAAAAAAATTATGAGCACAAATATCAGAGGTAGTTACCTCTGACAGGTCACTATATGATAGGTAACTATCTGATAGGTAGGATGGAGTTCATCTGAGAGGATTTCTAAACTTCTTGATCACATGTTGTTTCTTAAGTCATGTGCTTTGTGTGTGTGTCTCAGATTTTATCTGAAATGGAAGAGATTAAAGGAGGGGAGACTTGCCCTGGTTCTTCTGTGAGCTTTAATTTAATCCTTATAAATATCATCAAGTCCCTGAGATCCCATAGGCTTTATAATTCACTAATAACTGTTTAGGAATTTCTTTTTTTTATTTTTTGGTTTTTTGGGTCACACCCGGCATTGCTCAGGGGTTACTCCTGGCTGTCTGCTCAGAAATAGCTCCTGGCAGGCACGGGGGACCATATGGGACACCGGGATTCGAACCAACCACCTTTGGTCCTGGATCGGCTGCTTGCAAGGTAAACGCCGCTGAGCTATCTCTCCGGGCCCGTTTAGGAATTTCTGAACTCTTCTTTTCCCATGCCCTATAAATGCTCATGTAGGCAAAGATTAATCTCTAAGAGGAATTTATAGACAACAAACTTTTTTTCTTTTTTTCTTTGCCCATGCCCTATAAATGCTCATGTAGGCAAAGATTAATCTCTAAGAGGAATTTATAGACAACAAACTTTATGACCTTACACACAACATTTTTATAAATTAGTGGTCTTGAGAGAAGGGATCCACCTTATTTTTGTCTTTTTTTTTTGCCTTATCCCTTTATGAATCACCTTTGCCCTTTACCCTCTTATGACCCTGTGGATACCACAGACCCTTTGAAGTCTCTTCAGCCTCCATCAACACATAGGAAGTGTGCTGTGGAAGCAGATACTAACAGGGTGCCCATTTATTTATTGATTCAATCAGTCTAGGCAGTTTAATGTTAGTATGCCTGAAATTATAAAGCTGCATAGGTCTGTAGTGACAAAGGAAGATTCCCAGGACATTTTCTTGGTGTTCAGAGTCTTTAAGATCCTACGTGGAAGCACGTGGATGGTGTCTCCATGAGAATTTCCATTGAAAGACATGTGGCACTAGACTTTAAAACTGTGTCCTGGCTCATGTAAAATATATTCCCCTTATTATTGCAAGACTTTCCTAAAAATCTCCAAGAATCTGACTTTAAATCTCCAGTCTGATTAGACTATTTTTTTTTGCCAAGGAACACCTGCATATGTTTGCTGCACAGGTTGTTGCTCTGGTCTGAGCTGTCTCATAACTGTCTCATCCTCCTAAGGGAACAGCTCTGCTTAGACAACATCAAACATCTTCAATAAATGTGGTTGATGCATATCAGGCCAAATATCATCATCAAACTTAATGAAATGAAGGCACTAAAATCTATCCTGCAGAACGTTCTCTGATCACACTGGAAAACCATTCTGCAGAATTATCATGGGCATTGTTCCCAAGAGAAGCTGCATTCTATTTGGCTCTTTCTGTTAGGGAAAGAATTGAAGTTCAACTTAAGACTACCTGTTGTAGCTATACTCTGAATTGTTTTTTTATTTTCCCTCATGATGATCTTTTGATTGAGGTTAAGTTTTGTGAAGTCATCCAGAAATTCAAGGTCTGCAGCAAGGTCTTCGAGAATAAAACCTTGCCATAGTTTTCTGTGAAGTGTGTATTTTTCTCTGTAATTGATGATTAGTTAGTGTAAGTTACTTCAGAAAGAAACTTAAGGAATAATAGGTAAACCTTTGAGAATTATCTGTAATGCTTATGCTTTTTTATAACATTTAAATCAGCAAAAATAATAGATACTGCTTTTTTGATGAGAATATGGATATTATATTAAAATAGAAAGTACTTTGCAGTCAATTAATAAGTGATTTTGTGATGAAAGTAGTAGCAAAATGATGTAACTAGGATGCACGGAAATAAAAATAGCTGATCAGCAAAATTGATTGAAATCGATGAATTTTGCCATAGTCCAGATATTATGATGAACACTAGAAAATGGCACAGAAGAGTGGCTCAGTGGTGACACAAATGCTTGTAGGAGATAAGCTCTTGGTTCAATTCCTGGCACCTAAACAAGCTCAACAAACAAAAGGCACAAAAAAAAAATCATGAGAGTGAATGAATCCAAGTATGAAAAAAGACACTTCAAAGACACATAAGGGAATATAAAGATGAGTCTAGAAAAGTAACAGAGATTCTATTATGATTAAAGCACTCTTATTAATTTTAACTTATCTTGCAAAATAATTTAAGATGAGAATAAAAAATGGAGAACTATTTGCTTCTAATTCATTAGAAAGAAGACCATGCAGTTTAGGTCTATTTCCTAAAAAGCCTGTGCCTGAAGTAGTATATTTTATTTTTAAATTATTTTGTTATTAAAATGAGTACTTTTTCCCTCTTTTGAAGACTTTCCTGTTTAAAGAAGTAAAAGGATTTCTTAACTCATCTAGGTGTACCAGAGCTCAGAAGAATCACATATTTTGATCTAACAAATAATCTCTCTTTCCTATTTAAGAATTGATGGTTTTAAATAAAGATTTAAAAAAAAGGAATCTATGGTTCTGTAATCTAACACTTATTTGGTCCCAATTTAATCCTTATAAAAGTAGAGCCATTTTGAATATTATTATATATGTCAAGTATTGCTGGTATGATTTTCCATTTAAGAAACAAATGGAGGGGCCGGGCGGTGGCGCTAGAGGTAAGGTGCCTGCCTTGCCTGCGCTAGCCTTGGATGGACCACGGTTCGATCCCCCGGTGTCCCATATGGTCCCCCAAGCCAGGAGCGACTTCTGAGTGCATAGCCAGGAGTAACCCCTGAGCATCACCGGGTGTGGCCCAAAAACCAAAAAAAAAAAAAAAAAAAGAAACAAATGGAAGTACTGCTTGCAAGTACTGATTTTTCAAGAGTCAGAAATATGTAAGTACATATACAAGTGTACATATATGTACATACAGCATAAATATATAATGGAGGAGATATTTAATACATGTATTGGAAACAGAAGAAAGTTCCTAACTTGATTTTGATCTTGGGTATTTGGAAACTTAGAGGTATATATGCATGAGCCATATAATTGTATGTTGGAGCATTGGGCAGATAACAAAGATAGCTCATATAGTGAAGGGTGTTACAAAGAGGTCTGAAACAAATGATGTGTGCAGAGAAAAAATATATGATGTGGAGTTCCTAGGCACAAATGATATGGAGATGAGTAGCAAACTATAAGACTAGAGATACAATCCAAATCCTTAAATAAAAACCATCCATGCATGTATACCTCTAAAACCATTTCACTTGGTTGTGTATATGGGTATTTGCTTACATAATTAAAGGACTTCCTTTTCTAAAAATCATTTAGTAAGTTTTAAAGACAAGCATGATGAGTACCTTGTGTGCAAGGCATTGTTCTATTACAATGAATAACAGTGTGTCTGAAGAACAGTTCATCAAGAAGAAAGACAAGTGTAAAGATTGCAAATTCTGTGACAATAGGGGAAACATTTTCTGGGGATAAAATCAAATGGCGGTTTAGAAAGAATGCAATATGAATTGTGAGCAGATGTTTCCTTTTGGCTCTAAAATTTGAAAAGGCACCTTAGGTCAGATGAGTACAGAATAGAAATTTACAGAGTCAATAGGAGCTCACAGAAATAAACCCGGAGCATCAGCAAGTCTGTCCCAAAAGACAAAGAGCAGAGTTGTAGACATGAAAGGGGCACAAATGCTATAGACCTTTGACTTTGGCCAGTGAGGTATTATTAATTGTATTGCACTGTTTTATTGATGATTTTCATTGAAGTATCATTGTATTATAATGGTGTTAATTTTAATTATGTATAATTATAAATAAATTAACATCTATGTGGACTACATTTTTTTGTTTGGGGGCTACACAATGGTGCTCAGGGGTTTCTCCTGGCTATGCACTCAGAAATAGCTCCTGGCTTGGGGGACCATATGGGACGCCTAGGGATTGAACCGCAGTCCACACTAGTCTAGTGTGCGCAAGGCAGACGCTTTACTCCTTGCGCCACCTTTCTTGCCCCTGGACTACATTTTAAGTGATCACTTTAAAAGTCCATTTCTATTCTTCACCAAATAGTTGACCTCTTCTACCCAAGCTGATTGAGAAATTAACTCTTCCCCTAATCCTTTCACATTCTCAAATAGAGTCCACAGTGTATAGTTTGGTGTCCAATCCTGAAAAATGTATACCTCTCTATACCCCCCAAAAAAGTATCAGATGGAGTAGAAATTATTTCAATAGGCCTTGAATAATTTTATATTACTCAAGTCACCATCATGAATGCTGCTTGAATCAAAACTTGGATGATAAATCTCTGGTAGGAGCTGCATAATGCTTAGAACTGTAAGATGTGTTTCTGCTATATTGGGAGAAATCAATCAACCAACCAACCAACCAACCAACCAATCAACCAACCAACCAACCAACCGTTGCTTATCTAGGGCATTCGAGAGTCTCAAACTGAGTGCCATTTCTTTCTGCAGTATTTTGCTGGCACAGGGAAATAATAAACCTCTGTTGACTGATTCTGTTAGTATGTTGAGTTTTCTCTCTACTGTTCTCAATCTCTTTTTGTGTCTTCCTGCCTGATCCTGTATCTCCCCCTCCCATAATTTTTCTATGTTTATAATCATAAAAGACTTTCATAAACCCATTTTATTCAGCAAACTTCCTGTTTTCCTGATCCTAAGAAGTCAATTTGGGCCATAGAATCTTTGTGGTATCAGCATATATATATTGTTTTTTGGGCCACACCCGGCGGTGCTCAGGGGTGACTCCTGGCTGTCTGCTCAGAAATAGCTCCTGGCAGGCACGGGGGACCATATGGGACACCGGGATTCGAACCAACCACCTTTGGTCCTGGATCGGCTGCTTGCAAGGCAAATGCCACTGTGCTATCTCTCCGAGCCCCAGATATATAGTTTTAATAATAGGAAACACTCATTGATAAAATATGCCAAAATAAGGGACAGCAAACATTATTTTTAAGCTCAAAGATAAAAGTTGACTGCTGTAACTCAAAGAATGTTGTCTTTAGAAATGGTCTCATAAAAAAAGACCTGGCAGTTTGCCCAATGTCAACTCATCTTTGTTATTGTATATTTCTCTGAGTATACTTATTCTTTTGCTATCAGAAGTTTCTGTGAGACAAGGGTTGAACAATTCTAGAACTGTAATTACTTGCATGTGCAAGAGTAATTTCTATAGACTGACAGAAGGCTGTAAGACTGATCTTGAAAGTTTGGAGGATTTTTTTTTTATTGTCTCATCTTCAGAGATTCAGTGTTACAAGGACATTCCCTGAGGCAATATCAGTGCACTGTAGAGGTTTATGAGCCAAGATAGACATCAAAAAGAATTTTAATAAAGCTTGACAGATATATTACTTTAATAGTGCTGACATAGTGAGGTAGCACTTATGTAGAGAGTATGACATATTGATGGTTTTTTTTTTAAATCAAGTATTAGGTCATACAGATGTTTGATTGGAACATGGCAGACATATAATGGCATGCCATATATTTTACCCATTATTATCTCTGTGATTTTAAGCAAGGGTTATTTGCTTTCATGTAAATGCCTGCTACCTCTTTATCTTGTTGAGTGATATTCCATCCAAGCACAATGGATTTATCTCAGATACCTAGAAAATAGTAATCATTGCTTCCATAATGGAAAGTCTGCATTTTCTTATGTCTGACCCAGATAGCCTAGAGTAGAAATGGACGAAACAGGATGACAGTAATAGGATAATGGTGCAAAAGATTCAGATGTAAGCAAAGCCATAGCTGAAATCAATAGATATTTCAAGCTAACAACAGTTGACACTTAAATGTCTGGCATAAACAGATTTTTAAAATTCATTGTCATCCTTGAAGAAATGAATTGCTTGTCAAAAATGCCTTTGTCATATTTAATACTCAGCAGATTGTAGGATTTTATATGGAAATTTTGTCCTCTGGTTCATGGTATCAAAAAAGTAAGTAAAGCAAACTTTTCTGCTCATTTTGTGTATGATTTTATATAGGCAGCTAAAAGCTATACCCCAAAGCTATAGCATTTAGATATATACTATTAGTATATACTGATGTGAGTCTGTTCATGAGGAAATTTCTTCATTAATAAGAAGTGGTTTAACATTTTTTGTTTGCTTTTGATTTTTTAAAATTTGTAACTAAAATAGATACAGATATAAGGACATTGATTTTACTGGGTTTTGATTAAAAGACAGTATTTAATAAGAAATATAGCAGTTTTGAGTGGTGTACAAACTAGCAGGGAACCAAACACTTTGTTAAAGTCTTCTTTCCTTTCTTCTTATGGTTTGGTTATTCAAATTAGAGGCTAAATCAAAGAGACTTCAACTGTGCTCACAATAAAGTATTTTATTGAAAAGAGAGACCTTATGATATCCCACTGAATTTGTAGACAGAGGATAAATATGTAAAATATTTATGGCTCTATTTCCATAAAATATCAGAAATATCTATTTTGGAACAGGGGAAAATATACCTTGATATTTGGACTAGGTTGGCAGATAGAATACAAATTGAAATTCACTTTTATTTGTGCTGATATCGGTAGCATTAAAGCAATATTTTTATTCTAATTTTTATTCTCAGATATCTTGCTCAACTTTTGTTTCAGTCCTTGTTTTGTGATTTTAAAACAAAGAGATTGGGGAATGAAATAATCTTATGAAACATCCAAGTCAAAAGAACTCTTTCCTTTTAAATTAGCAACACAGTTAAAATTCAGATTAATAGCCCACCTGCTATTAATTTTCTTTATTTATTTGGGGAGATTCTGATAACTGCTTCTGGATCAATGCTCTGGTGTTTCCAGTGTGTTTTGAGGATCACGCAGTACCAGGGAATCAATCGATCCTGAAATTCAAGTCTGCATAGCATATGTCCTGACCATTCAGCTAATTTTCCATACATCTAGATATTTAACTTTTACTGTTGCTAAAAAATAAATTTTATTTATTTTTCATGATCGACCTCAATAGTAGATAATAAGTAATGGGAAATAATATCATTTTGAACCTGATTAGCAAAGTTCGATTTCCTACTACATTTGTGTTTTTCTCATATATTTAAAATGATTTTTATATATATTACAAAATGTCTAGCATGTGGGAAGCTTTATGGTGCATTCTAATGCCTTTAAATGGTATTATCATCTTTTCACATCACTAACAAATCTTTGAAAAATTAATTTTGGGGACAGGATGCGACATAGGATTAAGGAGCATATGCTTTGCATGAAGCCAACCCAGTTTTAATACCAGCAGGTATTGTCACGGAGACCCAGAGCACAGCCCATGTGTCCCTAAAGGTCTCCTGAGCATGGTGACCCTGATTCTGCTAGTCTCTCAGTGATTACCAGCCTCACAGGTCTTGAGCAGTATTACATCATAGACCCTACTCTGGAACCACTGAACATGGTGAGCTCAGTATAGGTAGGATTGACCCATGGCACTCTGGACATTGATTCAAACAAACATCCTCAATTAATCTTACTTTTGAAATATTTTCATTTATAGCTTAAAGAGTTTCTTTGATTCTTACTGTATCTGGGCCTCTTTCTCAAAGAGTCCTAGACATTCTTACTAAAGAAAATAAATCGCTGAATTTTTTGTCTATATATGCCTGTGTGTGCAAATATGTATGTGTTGTGCCTGGGTGCATGTATGTGTCTGTGCTTGCTTAGCTCACTTTGTCCTCTCAATGCCAGTGTACACAGGAGTTTCTATACTTGCCTTCATGTATTTAATTGTTGGCATGTACCGATGGATGTATGTTTGCTCCTGATAGTAACATGGATAAAAAGCAGAGTTTTGTTTTGTTTTTCAAAACAGAGAAACAAACAGGTGTAGCCATAAGGTGGAAATAGGAAAAAAAATAATTTTAGAATTCTCTGGAATTCTTAACACTTCCCAGTGGCTCAAAATTCGAGGCTCATTTTCAGATTACAATTCCAATTGGCAAACTGGGTGGACTCTAGTCTTTTCTGGACCACAGACATGTTTGAGTTGGCAGAATTCCTTTAAGATAATCAAATAATGTTTTCCAGTGACTGACATAAGAGGTAGATTTCTGCTGTTTCTTGGAAGATTTATCACAGCCCTGGACCTATGTTCTACATGGCAGAAATCATTCATAGCTAAATGGGATAAAAGACATTGGGGTGGGGGGAGGGAGAGAATTTCTCAAACCCAATGAACAGTTGTTTTCCACTCAAATTATACAAGAAGTTCAAATAAAGCCATCACTAGTTTGAATCTCTGGGGTATTTCTAGCATGCTGGTAGTCAATATTCAGGCAGTTTTGTTTGAGTTGGAGTGTCCATGGTTCAGTTTAACTCAGATCTGATCAGTCCTGAAACTGGCCTTATTCTGAAGTCGGTATTGATCTCCATCTATGACTACACTTGACTCTTATCTCAGAATAAAAAATTCTTTTTATGTACCTGTCCATTGAAAGGAAGTCACTTGGGTGCTGTTTTAAGACAGAAGAACAGGAAACTTAGATTTTGTCAGTAGAAACTTTGCTAAATAGTGACTAAACAAACTGCATCCTGTTTACCTTTGTACTTAATATATCTAGACTGAGTTTCCCCTAGCATGTGAATCTGCAAACTTTTCCTTAAGCTTTCTATTACCCATACTATGAGACAAAGCTAATAGCAAAATAATAATAATGATGATAATAATAAAAAAAAACAACCACCTCTACTCTTTCTGATGCTCTATTAGGAAAGAATTATCCCATTGAATATCCTCAAGAACATCCCTTTGAAACAGAAGCTAGAATTCTTCCACTAGAATCATAACAAGAATTACTTGGGTCTCATTACTCCTGCAAAAATGGAACTTAGTAAGAATAAACAAGAAACTGTGCCCTTTGCTTTCACATAATGCCATCATCATAACCAGTCTCTCCACTTCTCTATTCTGACTGGAAGCTGTGTTGGATGACATTGTGTTGGATGCCCTACACTACAGTAAATATTCTACACAGATGCACTGAATTTTGAGCGTACACCACTGCTATAGGGATGCTTCTTCATAGATAAGAAGCATAGATAAGAATCCTGAGCCTGAAGATCAAGCAACCATCATGTCAATTCACTTGCCTTTTTCAGTGCTGAGGTCTTTAATTTGCAAGAAAACAATCTGGCATAAACGACCCAGTGGGTTGCAGATTTGTTCAATATAAATATGATGGAAGGCACAAATATATTTAAAATTTTCATCTGAAGGAGGAGGAAAATGGAGGACATTGTTGGTGGGAAAGTTGCACTGGTGAAGGGGGGTGAGCATTTTATGTCGGAAACCCAATTCTGAATAAGCTTGTAAACCATGGTGCTTAAATAAATTACTTTCATTTAAAAACATGCACTAAAATTTTTTTAGCATACTGAAGTATAAAGAAAAGGCAAAATGAACTTTAACAATAACTTTGACTCACTCTACTATCTTCCAAACATGGCCATTTAAATATGTCATTAGCACAAAAAATGCTCACAAAACTTTTCAGTTTTTACAGTAAGTCTTCAGGTCAGGGGTATCTCTGTTGCATTTACAACAAATCCATGTTTGCCTGGTTATTTTTCATCAGCTTAACTGTCATATGTGGCAAATGGCTAACAGGCAAGAGAGTGCAGATATATGGTTTTAAATGCATTATCATCTTTAATACAAAGAAAGTTTAGGAGTTCACACCAGGAAGTCTAAACTCCTGTGATTGATTATTCATATAGTCCCTTCAGCGATAAGGAGAATGGAGAACTCTTCGGTCTTGGCAGAATGCATTTGGGGCCCAGGCTGGAGCCCTGACATAAATAAATAATAAAGGTACTTTATTGAGAGATCTGTACTTGACAGTCCCTTAAAGGCCTTGTGTGTGATACTCCTGCTGTCCCTAAGTGTGATGAACACCAGGAAGGTTGTAAATCTTCAAAGATGGATTAGTCTGTGGTTTTCCATCTGCCCTGGGGAGCCTGATGAGACTAATGATTATACGCACTGGCAAAAATCTATTGGTGTCAGCACAGTAGTTACCAAAATAAATACATGCCCCTTCATTATTCCAACTCCTGGGATTTTCAAAGGAGCCTTAATACTCCCATCAGCAGCCATTCGGGAATGGAACTCTAAGTCAGTTGTCTTATATATATTCAGATAGATTTAAGAGCTTTATTTTACAATGAAATAGATAAATTAATTAGATGTCTTTCTGGTAAGAAAAAAAAAGGCAATGCTTTGCACATTTCTAATTAAACTTTTAAATACCTAGTGTTTAAAGAAAAACAGAAAATTCAATTTTGTTGAATTATTATTTAGGTATAGAAAGTGATACTGAGATGTTGACAATTGACTTGAATCTTTTTCGCAAGTTCGTCATTTCTATTAGTGTTGAGATATCATCTTCGCTGTTCTGCAAATTCTGATTTGGTGTTGGGTTTAGGTTTTCTTTGTGATGGAGAGGATCAAATCAGCTTGGAATTTACAGAAATCATGGAGAGCCATCAGGCCATGTTTAGTTAACCCCTCCCCTCCACACACAAGTACCCCTCCTCATAGATCCAGCTAGCTAGAAAGCTGATTATGACTCATTTTATAATTTTATTCATTAAATTCATTTAGACTGTGTACACTGATTTATGATGCTATTTGAAAATTATGTCCCCCAAAGAGATTCCAGGATATTAGGTTAGCAGTTTCTTAAGAACAACTTTGACTCAGTTTTTAAGAGGCCGGCAATTTCATGTCAGCATTCCATACTTTTTGCTCTACACTGACATTTTCTCTCTTCTGTGCTGAGTCGAAAATCTATCTGAGAGATTACAAGTGTGTCAGAGGATTTCCAGTGGAGACAAAGTTCATGGATTAGCCTCTGTCGACAGCCTGCAGTTCTGATTTTATTTTCATTCTCGCCTTTCCTTTGCTGTACTGAAACTACACAGTTAAAAATTGACCTTAATAATTTGGAGTAGTGCAATCACTCTGTAATGTCTTGATAGGTCACTTTCTTGCTGTGATGCTTTCATTCTGTATGAAATCTTTCCAGTTGCTTCAGTTTTTGCTGAAATATAAACTGGGTGCCTTAAATGGAGTCTGTCCATTCAAAGCATTTGCTCTAGGATTTGGGTTACATAACCTTCTTTGACTTATCATTAGAATATTATCATCACATCCGATGCTAACAGTATCACTGTTCTGTTAGTAAATCTAGAAAGTAAATAGGTAAATAGATTGTTCATTGCTCCAGAAATCTGACCTATTAGCTCTCATAGGTACAGGTCTTGAAATTCTGGCTTCATAAGTAAGATAAAATGAAATAAGATAAGTCTAAGTTGGTAACATCATCTTCAAATTTTCACGCTCTTCTTCTTTACAACCCTGTATCATTAGCTGCAATTCAATGTTCAGTTGTATTCAATTTTTGTCCCACACAGAAGTTATAGGTTTTCCTTGCTATATCCTTACCCATCATGTCTTTCTATCCTTTTCCTATCAAATCATCTCTCATACCACCTTTTAATCTTATTTCAATGTATGCCTTGCCACTTTTATTATTATAGAAAATTTCCTTCAGTTTTTAATCATAGAAATTATATTTTAATTATAGAAATGTCCCTCCAGGTGTTTTAATTCATCTCTTTTTTTGTTTGCAAATTTAGAGTATCTATTTTAACTTTTGTCATATTCATGAGGTGATGCATTAAAATGTTCACATTTTCTTAAACAGTGAACTTAATCTAAATATTTGCCTATTTTATAGCTGAGGAGAGTAATTGTCTTCTTTATTATGCCAACATCAAGCATTGATGTATTTATAATTTAGGTATTTATAATACTAAAGTCATATTATTTCTCTGTCATATTCTTTTTTCAGTCACATCATGGTTAGACTATGTAAGAGTGCTACCCATATGTCCTATATTACGTTCGAATTTCTTTTTTTTTGTTTTTTTCTGGGGGGCCTCACATCCGGAAGTGCTCAGGAATTACTCCTGGCTCTATGCTCAGAAATCTCCCCTGCCAGGCACATGGGACCATATGGGATGCCAGGACTCCAACTACCATCCTTCTGCATGAAAGGCAAACGCCTTACCTCCATGCTATCTCTCCGGCCCCATGTTCGAATTTCTTATATATTGTGGCCTAAATGTCTCATGGTTTTAAAAATAGAGTATTTGTTTTTCCTTCCAACATAATATTTTTATTTTCCCAAATAAATTTAAATATTCATCATCTATTGTTACCACACTGAACTGAGGTTTCTTTTTGGAATTTTTATGTGGAAAGACATTGCAGAGAGATGATTAATGGCTGAATATGATGTTTTAAAGCCATGCAAATCTAAACAATGCAGTAACTTGAGCTCTGTCAAAGAGTAATAAATCTTGATATTGATATTACAGATTTACAAAATATCTTCATTATATTTCTAAGTGAAGATATAAATATATGTATGGTCGGCCAAATAGACTTTTGTTTGTTTTTGAGCCACATCCAGTGACACTCAGAAGTTACTCCTGGCTATGACCTCAGAAATCGCTCCTGGCTTGGGGGACCATATGGGATGCCGGGGATCAAACACAGCTCTGCCCTGGGTCAGCCACATGCAAGGCAAAGGCCCTACTGCTGCACTACCGGTCTGGCCTGATTTTTTAAAATTTTGTGCCACACTTGGCAGTTCTCAGGGCTGAATTCTATCTCTGCACTCAGGGATAATTCCAGACCATACTGAGGAAACTATATGGGATTCTGGGAATTGAATCTGTGTTAACATTGTGCAAGGCAATTACCCCCACCTTCTATATTATTGCCTGGCCCCCGTTTGCCCAAATACTGGAGAAACAGTTATATTTGCCTCATATTTTCCCTTTGGATCTGGGTACAGAACCTGTGCTAGCCTTATGCAAGGCAAGTGCCTTGCCTACCTGCAAAACTACTATTATTCTTGGCCAAGTACTGGAAGAATTGCTCTTTACTTAGTATTTTTTGATATGCATAAAACTGATATATCTGAAGGCATGTTGACATGTGATCACAGTATAGTTTAGTGAATTATAAAAGACTTATACAAACCAGTAGATTTAGAGTCTCTAGTACTGCTCGCTACACTGAGGTTGTCCTATCTGGTTAAATAAAAGAGAAAAATAGCCCAGAATGCAAAAATATTGGGAGTTTGTATTAGTAAGTCAGAAGAATCATTAAAAGAAAAAGAACTTAAAAAATATCTTTTTAACTGTGTACAGATTTCACATTAATAATTAAGCTGTTCTGATTTCTGTAATTAAAATAATTTCCTCCGAGAGGCCTTAATAGTTCGTGCCCACGAGTATAGAATGGCTTCTGCCATGAATGAGTGATGGAGGAAAGGCCTTGTTCACATGTTTTCATTCCTAGGAGGAGTCTTTGAAAACAAATGAGGCATTAAACAAGACAATCAGTAGGGTTAGCTGGGGCTCATTTTTGCAATCTATGGGAATCAGACTCTCAAATATTTATTCATTATCGTTCAGTGAATAACTGTTGAGAGTTAACTCTTTGGCAGGTACAATGGGTACAGTATTGAATAAGACATACCTATCCAAAGTGGGCATCCAATCAAATCACAGGAAATGTTGATGAATACTAGGCCTTAAGGCACATTGCATCATTGAGAATGCATATGTACATACATCTCCTGAGGAAACCCATCTTCTCTTAAAATACTTTGCAAGTCATGTATTTTGCATCAAAAGAGGCACACAATTTTATTTGGGTTTCATTTTTTTGTGTGTTTTGGACCACATCTGGTGATGCTCAGGGCTTATTCCTAACTGTGGGCTTATGGGACCATCTTCAGCACTAGGCATTGAACCCAAGTCAGTCACATGCAAACAAAAAAGTACCCAGTGTACTCTCAATCAAAGTCACAAGTTTTAAAGAATATATGTGTGTATATATAGGCATGTGTATGTATCAAATAACTTTAATTATTCAAAGAATTAGATACCACAAATTATTAGTAATTCAGTTACTAGAAATGGAGAATATGTTACAGTTCCAAGGAAATTTTTATTCATGTTATGATGTGTATTTATTTAATTGTATGTTACAAAGTAATTATAAATATAGGGAAAATAAATAGAACTATATGCTTTTTATGATCAGTTATTAGGCCATGAAAAAGAAAAAGCTGAATTTTCTTTTTATTATTTAATTACTTTATTTAAACACCTTGACTACACACATGATTGTGGTTGGGATTCAGTCATGTAAAGAACACCCTCCTTCACCAGTGCAACATTCCCATCACCAATGTCCCAAATCTCCCTCCTCCCCACTCCACCCTCGCCTGAACTCTAGACAGGCTTTCTACTTCCCTCATTCATTCACATTGTTATGATAGTTCTCAATGTAGTTATTTCTCTAACTGCACTCACCACTCTTTGTGATGAATTTCATATGGTGAGCTGGAACTTCTAGCCCTCTTCTCTTTTGTCTCTAAAAATTATTGCAAGAATGTCTTTCATTTTTTTTTAAAACACATAGATGAGTGAGACTACTCTGCGTCTCTCTCTCTCTCTCTCTGTCTCTCTCTCTGACTTATTTCACTCAGCATAATAGATTCCATGTACATCTATGTATAGGAAAACTTCATGACCTCATCTCTACTGATGGCTGCATAATATTCCATTGTGTGTATATATATATATACCACAGTTTCTTTAGCCATTCATCTGTTGAAGGGCATCTTGGTTGTTCTCAGAGTCTGACTATTGTAAATAGTAAAAAGCTGAATTTTCAATTTTGACCCTAATTTGTTGTTTGAATCATTTTGTTTCTTTTCTCTCTGTTCAGATAAGTGAGTTGGCCTATTTTAATTTATTGAGGATTCATTTTCAAATGTGACCAAATACTCATAGTAAAGACTTTGAGTGATTTGAGAGTCAAGTTATAGATGGAAAATTGCACATCACATTGTGACATTTAGATATAATTGAGAAAGGACTATGAGATAAACCATAAGATAAACCTACCTTCTCTATTGCCTGCCCTTAAGTATTCTTGAATGTGACTGTGCAGTCTACAGTGAATCATCTGGTTTTAACACTTGCCACTGTACTTACCACTAAATTTGGAGCAAAAGAACTTATCTACCAGGACAGGGTTGTAGTACCGTTCATAAATCATAAATCATTTCAAAATCCAAAGATACTTTGAAGCTGTAGGATATCTGTATGTTTAATGGTTTCCAAAGACCCTCTGGAATGAAACCTGCCCATTGGACAGATTCAAGGACCTCCACCTTGCATTCTTTGTTTCCTTGCACAAGTCATAATTATTGTCTTGGCAGTCAAGTGCATTTTATGTTAATGCAAGTTTCTGCAAGACATAATAGGTGACCTGCTGAGGAGATGACATTTGCAGTGTTCTCTTTTGAATGCTTTACTTGATTGGCATGTATGCCCTGGAAAATTGGCATCATTCCTTGTCAGCTCACACAGCAACCTTTTAAGTGTAGGGGGAAAAGTTAGGTTTGAAGTTCTCACAAATGAACTTAGTGGAGAGTTTTTAGGAATAAATGCCAGGTTGTCTAAAGCAGAGGTAAGCAAATACTTACATGATGTATATTTTTGCATATTGTATACATGTCACCAATCACTTTTAAAATAAATCATGGGAAAACTATTATACTCTTTTGCTTGCTTGCTAGGATGATATTTAAAAATTAATTGTATAAAATATTTTCACAAGAGTAAAAATTTTATATTTCCTTTATAGCATGTTATATCAGTATATTTTAGTTTGTTAAATGATATGGCCAATTGGCTTTTAGAGGTAGAATAGAATGACAGATAAACTAGTCTTTCTTCTGCCACTTGTTCACCTGTTGATATTTTCTGAGTTGTTTTCTAAAAAAAATTTTTTTTTGTTTTTGGATCACAACCTGTAACGCTCAGGGGTTACTCCTGGCTCTATGCTCAGAAATCACCCCTGGTAGGCACAGGGGGCCATATGGGATGCTGTGATTCAAACCACCGTCCTTCTGCATGAAAGGCAAATGCCTTACCTCCATGCTATTACTCATGCCCATGTTTTCTAAATTTTCTTATCTGCAGAGGAAGGATGGTGACATTTGGGAAAAAGTGGTCATGGGAGCCAGAGAGACAGTACAGTAGTTAAGGCACTTGCCATCATGCAGCCAACCAGGTTTAATTCCTGACATCTATGTGGTCACCTCTGTACCCCCTGGAGTGATGCCTGAGCACTGGTTACAGTATTGATCCTTGAGCACATTGGATATGGTTTCACATGAAATTAAAGCATTAAAAATAATAAACAGGGCCCGGAGAGATAGCACAGCGGCGTTTGCCTTGCAAGCAGCCGATCCAGGACCAAAGGTGGTTGGTTCGAATCCCAGTGTCCCATATGGTCCCCCGTGCCTGCCAGGAGCTATTTCTGAGCAGACAGCCAGGAGTAACCCCTGAGCACCGCCGGGTGTGACCCAAAAATCAAAACAAAACAAAACAAAACAAAACAAGTAGATTCTTAGTATTACTGAGTTATTTGCCAATAGAGCACAAATAATATTTCTTAGGAAATGCCACCAGTTTTTTCTACAGCAGAATCCTTCCAGGTAAAATTAAAGGTACAAACATTCTTACATATTCACTCATTTCTTTAGCTATTCAATTAATAGTAATACTAAAAAAATTTCTTCACAAGCTTTCCATTCTTATACAACAATTTTAGAATTGATTGGACATAAAAGCAGACGGTGTTTCTGTTACTTTTCCTAAAAGCTAGTGTCAAAATTATATTTCACTGTGAGATCCTCTGAATGGTGGATCCCGTTTTCAACCCAATGAGTGTCTCATTCTTTTGCCTATTGATTGGTATCATTCCAAGAAATAAATTCATTTCTTGTGCAGTTAGTTTTCTGGAGTACAGAATTCTAGCAGTTATACACCTATTTTTGCTTTTCTGTGTTCTTTTATTTGCTTTTGGGGGGAGAAGAGAGGGAAGCCAGCTGTTGTCATGAACTATTACTGACTCAGCGCTCAGGAGTTACTCCTTGATGGTTCAGATAACCATATGGGGGTAACGAAGACAAATCCTGGGCCGATTGTGTGCATATTTATTCATATTAGACAATTGTATTGGTGTGTGCATGACACTCACAATACAAATGTAATCAGTTCCTTATAATTCTTATTCTTCACTACAAATTTTTATTTTCTTTCAAAACATAAGAGGCAAAAATATGTACCAGGTATAATAAAAAAAATTGCAAAACCAAAGACAATAAAATTTTAATATTCAAAATGATTTATTTTATAGACTTTTTCTATAAAATCTCTTAAGTACTTTATTTTTATTTCTTACCGCGCTTGGAAATTGTGTGTAGAACACTTGTTTTGTGTGTTACTGACTTGGTTGGATCCCTGGCTCCACATATGGTTTTCTGAGTGTCCCAGAATTAATTTGAGAATAGAGCCAGAAGTAAACCCCTCCTGGTAGGGGCCAAAAAAAAAAACAAAAACAAAAACAAAAACCAAATCATCTTAAATTGATATTGAATCAAAGGTATATCTTTTAAAATTTTACAGGGCTTAACTGACATGCTGGGTTTTTTCCCCCTTTCCCTGTGTAAATCTATTATTTTAAAAGTACGTTGGGGCTGGAGTGGTGGCACAAGTGGTAGGGGGTTTGCCTTGCACACACTAACCTAGGACAAACTGTGGTTCCATCTCCCGGCATCCCATATGGTCCCCCAAGCCAGGAGTGATTTCTGAGTGCATAGCCAGGAATAACCCCTGAGCAGCACCGGATATGGCCCAAAAAAGCAAAAAAAAAAAAAAAAAAAAAGTACTTTGTGCTTTGTGACAACATTTAGATTTAGATTATTTTGTGCCACATTCAGCAGCACTCGGAAGTTACTACTGGCTCTGCAAAATTACTCTTGTCAGTTTCAGAGAACCATAGGGGATGGTGGGAATTGAACCAGGGTCGGTCCTGTGCAAGGCAAACAACCTAACTGCTGTGCTATCACTCCAGTCCCATGTGACAACAGTTTTATTGTTACAAAATAGTGAAGTTGATCAAACCTGGACTCCCTTTACTACTGTGCTATTGTCTTATTTGTTCTCCAGAAAGAAAGTCAAGTACATTTTTATCATTGTATTTAACAAGATTTGCATTATTATTACCCATATTATACTCTGAGAACCTGTAATGCAATATGTGAATATTGTTGAAATTCAACAACTATACAAGTTAATGAAATCAAACAGTGTGTTCATAGGGACAAGAGAAAATGACTATTCTGAGATGTCAGAATTGTTTTAGCCTTGTTCATAAATCACCATGGGAGTATCATTATCATATGTGATTAATGGCACTTCATGTTGTGAATCTGATTATAACCACACAACAAAGAAAATAAAGAGGAAATCACTCATGAACACCTTACATGAAGAGGTGGGATGTCTCTTCTAAATTATTATAATGTGATTACTCAGCAAGTCTATTCAACACAATTCATTGAAACCCACAGTCTTAACAGATTTATTTCTCATGTTTTTCTGTTTGTTTTTTTTCTCTCTGTTCTTTCTTCCTTTAAAAATAATGGACAATTTGGGGAACAGCAATACATTATCTATTTTCCTCTTCTTTTATTATTTGGAAATATCTAATTTGTTTATGGCTCCTGGGTATCTCAAGCTTGGAACGTGTTTTCTATTCTCAGTAGTATAGTATGCTTTATTCTTAGATTACATTAAGCCTGATTATTTTCATTAAAATGGTGTTTTAATAAATTATTTCAGTTTCTTGAATTCCAAATACCAATACTGGAAGTTTATAGTTGTCATTTTATTCCATTGCCAAAATGCATTTATCTACATTTTGGATGATGTATTTTAATTACTAATCTATGGTATTCATAGCTAATAGTTATTGTCTATAATCAATAAGATAACACATTTCTTTCTCATGTGTGTCATTTATGTATGTTTTAACAGTGTGTCATTTATATGTTTTATAATTTGTTGTTAATAATCCATCTCTAAATTTTTTATTTGCCTTCTCACCTATATGAGTAGGGTTTAATTTATTTTTCTGGAAAATAATAATGATTCAAATTATTGGGATGTGTAAACAAAATTCTCTGATTCCTGCCTTGAGCTAAGAAGAAGGAAATGCAATCAATAACCTTAAATCCATGGGACATGGGACCGGAGAGATAGCATGGAGGTGGAGTGTTTGCCTTGCATGCAGAAGGACAGCATTTCGAATCCTGGCATCTCATATGGTCCCCTGGAGCCTGCCAAGAGTGATTTCTGAGCTTAGAGCCAGGAGTAATCCTGAGCACTGCTGAGTGTGACCCAAAAACAAAACAGCAATAACAAAAATCCATGGGACATTACAATTCACAAGTATTAACTAAACATTTGCTTTGTACTGTGATAATCAGAGTGGATCAAAAGTTCCCAAAGGCAAATATTCTGGCTAGAAAGATTTCATTTTGAGAGAACTAAGAGTAACACAAATTAAATGAGTAAAACACATTTAATAAATGTATTGTACAATTTAGATGAGAAGTGAGAAATAAAGTATAATTATACCTTTTTAAACCTACCCACACACCATTGAGCAATTTGCTTATGTAGTCTGCCATAGTTTAACTATTATAAATAATGATATAATAAAGATTTTCAGGGGAGATACAACAAAGATTTGGGATATGTTTATATTTTCATATTTTTCATTTGTTACAATGAAGAAGCAGAATTTATGAATCCCATGATAATCCTAGGCTTACACTTTTTTAAGGAAGCTTTATACAGCTTTCCAAAATGGCAGCACCAGTGTTTATTTCAGCTGTAGTGCAAGAGGATATCACTTGCTTCCCATCCTTTCAACACACCTTTCTTTAAACCATTCTCATAGATGTCAGGTATATCTTAGTGTGGTTTTAATTTTTATTTCTGTATAGGTGAACTGTGAAGACAAATGCCCGGAAAAAGTGACACAGCATGAAGTTAAGGAACCAATAGATTGTAGAAGTGAATTAGAGCTGGGTTATGAACCTTCATGCTTGTTAAGAATTTTCTTAAAGAGCTTTAGCTGATTTTTATGTCCTGTTATTTTGAGAAGCTTTCTAGTGGGACAATGAAAACGTTTTGAGTTTATATTTCAAAAAAGAAATTTAAAAAAAAATATAATAAATACCTTTCCTTACTGCCACAGCTCACTCACAATTTCTGCTTAGAAATTCTTGTTTAACTTTGACCATTATTAAAAGTATGGCAATAACAGTTCGTAGCCACATGTCATTTATCTAGGATCAGCAGCATGTACCGCAATCTGCTTGTCACCAACATCACTCTGAAGATTTTTTCATATTGGTCACTAGAAAAACGGCTGTAAAATTCATTTTTATTGGAAAGCAGAAAATAGATCACAATAAATTGCAAACACATCAGGGACTTTACTCATAAGCAGCAGGAATGTATCAAAGCGAGTTTTCATGTAGAAAGAAAGCAACAGACTGAAAGAACCACTCTGTGGGAGACGGCAAACCCTAAAATATCAGAGGTAGTGTGAAAGATTTAGAAATAGTCAACTGTGTCAACCCATTGTGAATTCTATAGATAGTTTAAGGTTTGTGCAGATGCTACCCAGAATAATATAATCGGGTGATAGCTCATTTAAAATGTGGCGTTTGTCAGCATATGCCAGAGATAGCATAAGTTATTTTTATCCATGGAAATCAAACATTTTCTTTATCTCCTCCTAATCTGAATAATCTGAATTTTTTTAAATCTCGGAATAATAAGAACAAACTAATAGGTACTGGCCACTTTCAGTATCTTTTCAAGGTTTGCAAATTAGGAAAAGTGAAAGCTCAAACTAAAATCTATTGGACTATGTAAAGGGTGACCATTTATTATTATATGGCAGGCGAGAATTCTACCACTGAACCACCCATGCACCATTTATTATTATATGGCTATGTTTTACTTTGATTTCTGAAAATGAATTGCTGGGTGGCCTATAAATATCTTGGTGAATATTTCACTAATTTTTACTAATTTTTAGTTTGGTAGACTTTGACCAAACTTTATCTTTGTTACTATTCTTCTGAATGTAGAACAACACAAGAGAAGACTATATCCTTGAGTAACGTGTAATCTATCCCCAAAAATACATTTATGTATATATTCATAAAAATATAAAAAAATTATGAAACAAGTACAAATATTTATGTAGTGCAATTCATAATTATTGAGTCAAAAAAGAGGGAAAAATGAACTAAACAATTAGTATGTGCTTCTCTGCATATGTTAAGAGTAGTTAAGTTTCCAGCATGTATCATTCAAGACTATATTTCATTTATTTATTTGGTTTTTGGGTCACATCCGGTGGCTCTCAGGGGTTACTAATGACTCTGAACTCAGAAATCACTCCTGTCAGTCATGGGGGACCACATGGGATGCCAGGATTTGAACCACTGTCAGTCCTGAATCGGCTGTATGCCAGGCAAATGCCTTACTACTGTGCTATTTCTCTGGCCCCCAAGACTATACTTTAAATTTTACCTATAATAAAGAAATCTATCATTAATGTTGGCATCTATTTTAAGCATTATTGGTACTGGAGACAATGATACAGGAGTTAAGACATTTGCTTTTTATTGCTCCTTCAACAGTTCAATACCTGACATTTTATGGTGGTCTGAGCACTTTTGGGAAACCTTTCGGAATAGAGCTGGCCACTCCTACACCATCTACTAATAATACGAGTAATAGTAATTAGGTAACTTGGTTGGGAGGACAGTAGAGTGGTTAAAAAATTGCTTTTCTTGCTTCTGTCTCCACTTCAGCCCCTGATACCACACAATCTTTGGACAACCAGTGGAAGTAATTATAAAACACATAAACTTATGTAGCCCTTGTAGAACTGGGCATAGCTTAACTCCCTCTAAACAACCTTAGAACATAAAAATATGAATTATCTACAACCTGCTGTATGAAGTGTTTGCTGCTTTTAGTATTAAATGTTTTTATTAAGACCCCGAAATAGTATGAAGGTTAAGGTCCTTACCTTGCAAATGACTGACCCAGATTCCAGATCTCTGTCTATATAATTAGTTGGTATATATGAATTTATAGAAAGATACTTCTTATCTAAGTAGATCTCTTGAGTAAGCAGCTGAAGAGATGAGTTTAGAGTTCTGGCCAGTTTTGATATAAACAAGTAAAGGGCAACAGATTATTGATGACATTTAAAACCTTGATATTAGAAAGTATCATCCAGGGAGTTTTAATATATAGATGGGGTAGAAATCCACAGCTCAGGTTTTAATCTGATCACAAAGGATAAAATAGGGGCAAGCGGGAAGGCTAGGACACTTGTCATACATGCAGCCAACCTGGGTTGTTCAAGCCCCAGCATCCCATATGATCCCCAAAGTTCAACAGGAGTGATTCAGAAATAACCCCTTAGCCTTGCTGGCTGTGGCCTCAAACCAATAATAATAATAATAATAATAATAATAATAATAATAATAATAATAATAATAATAATAATGCAACAGGCATAATCAAGAACACTAAGGAGGCATGAGAGTCATAAGCATATGGTATTCTAGAGGTCGGGATAAGTGATAAACCTGCCGGGAATGGATGCCTATGAAAACCATGCTGAATTTTGGAGAGGGGTGTGTAGAATAAATATAATATAAATAAAGTCCAAGAGTTGGGTGAGATCTCCCAGGCACCGTGTTACTAACTCCTCAGAAGTTTGGGTCTGATGAAGTAGGGTAGTGGTAGAGAAATAATACGCAGCAGTCAGAAAAGATATTCATTGCAGTCAGCTCGCTTTATTCCTCATGGCCTTTCTCTGCCATGTGCTTTTCCCATCTGCCCTTTGCTCTCACTGTCCTGTGCTGCCTGTGCTATGTGCTTTTCCTCTAGGGCTCAAAGTCAGTACTTTTTTTTTTATTATCCAGAACCCCACCCACCATGGTGGAGGAAGGCCCTATAATCCAGGTGGGTTTTTACATAGCAAAAGAAGGGATTAGAAAACAGGAAGTTGGGGGAAGGATTACAAGGGTGGACAGAAGGTGAGACTGGGCTAGTGAATTATACACTGGAGCTACAGGGGTCATAAGAATCTTGATTGACATTTCTTTCTGGTGTGAAGAGAATTACAAATTTAGATTATTTCAAGAGGGGGAGAAGCTTCATAATCTGAGAATAAATAACACCAAAATGCCTTATTTTTCAATAAATGAATAAAATATGTTGCCTTCAAATTAGGATCAAGGGAAAGTTTGAGTGTTCCTGTTCATAATTATTATTTTATATTACTGTAATTTGAAGATGGGAAGATGAAAATTTTTAATAGCCTGATAAAAACTAATACAGGAAAACTTACTTTTTTTTAAACAAATGAATTATTTTTATAAATATTTTATAATTTTTTGGGCCCGGAGAGATAGCACAGCGGCGTTTGCCTTCTAAGCAGCCGATCCAGGACCAAAGGTGGTTGGTTCGAATCCCGGTGTCCCATATGGTCCCCCGTGCCTGCCAGGAGCTATTTCTGAGCAGACAGCCAGGACTAACCCCTGAGCACCGCCGGGTGTGGCCCAAAAACCAAAAAAAAAAAAAAAAAAATTTTGGCTCATAATTGTTTTACATGAATTGCATTTAACCTATAATGTATATATTTATAGCTGTAGAAATAAATATATATATTTATTTAGAGAGACTTCCTGTGGTTAATAAAAGGCAAGTATAGCCACTTGTATGAAAACCAATAATTTGGTATTTCATTCTTGGCAGTCTAGCCTAACTTCTAATTTTGTTTTGCTGTATTTTGAATCTTAAGGCATCTCTTAGGCATCTCTCTTGGTAGGGCTCCAGGGAGCAATCTTAGGAATGAACTTAGGTTGGATGTGTGCAAGGCAAGCATATTACCTGTTAAGCTCGAATGCATGGCAGGTAAGATGCTTGTCAGCACCTAATGTGATTACTTTAGTAAAACTTCATTTTCCAAAGAAGATTGCTTTCGAGCCCCAGATGCAAACATCTATTTTCTGATGTTGTACCACTCAAATCTTTATGACTTTGCTAGCATTTCATAGAATTTGGATTTTTACGAACTTGACTGAGAAATATGGACAGCAACATAGAGTTCTACAGCCTTATACCCAATACCTCTTTCACTCATAATTCTGTCCATACTGTGAAGTCCTACAGTTACAGTTAGAGCCAATGGGACAATAGCTAATCTACCAACGATTTTTAACTTCTACTAGGATCAACTCAAAATTCTTTACCATAGCATAGATGCCTTTATATCTACTGCAAGGATCTTTTGTCAGTCACAAAATCTGGCCCCTTTTACCATCCTCTCTGGTAATATATTTTATTTCATTTTTACCTCATCCTTCAGAGGAAGGTCTTCATTTGTACACTTTGCTCTTTCTTTTCCCACTTCTATAATTCTTAGCTATCTTCTACTCATTAACACTAATGTTGCAGTTTGTAGGAGAGTCATTATAAAATCCTTAAAGAAAATCTGAAAATCCCTAAATAAAATTTTTTTCTTTCACGGGTTTTTAGATTATGATAATTTGGTCTTAATTCCTTAGTTCTATTACACTATAGATTTACATTTTGTATGTGTGATCATTTTATAAGCCCAACTCTTGCTGATCCACTACAGAGACACCTTGTATCTCCCTAATCTCAAAATCATATTATTGAGATTATATATTATATTATAATATAATCTCAAGATTATATTAGTGATAAATCTAGGCTAAGCATTGAATACTTTGTACATTACTATTATATTTAAAGAAATAGTATGTGAAATGGATGGACCCTTTACTTCCACTGTCTGAAATGTGAAAAGAGAATAGTTTATATTAATTCTTTAGAATATTGATTTTTTTACAATTCAAAAGTTTATTATTCAAATGACAAAAAATATATGCAGTAAGTTTAGAAAGAGAAGTTTTAAGATGATGCTTTGGAAACTTATTTTTGAAGTATAAGCAGAATTTATAATATTAATCTGAGGTCTTCACAATGTTTTTGGAGAAAAATTACCAGAATATTTTACATCTGACTTTTCTTGTTCTAATTATTATTTTTTATAATAATAAATTGAGGAAAAGAAATTATTTTTTAGTTGAAGCAATATAAGATGTTCTACAGTAGAGTTTTGAAATGTCTGGACTTTTATAGTATGTCTTTGCATAAAAAGATGAATTGTATTATCCAAAGGAGAGAGATAAAATAGGGAAATTTCCATATTGTTTTGTATGTTTGTTTTTAATGGTGCTCTGGGATCAATATGGAGATACTCGGTTTCAAACTAGGTTTGACCTCAAGCAAGGGATAATGTGTGTGTCTGTGTGTGTGTGTGTGTGTGTGTGTGTGTGTGTGTGTGTATGTGTGTGTGTGTGTGTTTCTTAATGTAAATAGAAATATCATATGAGCGTAAATTTGATGCTTGGCAGTCTTTTGCACCAAAGTGTGGCTGATAGTCTGTCAAAATGGACATCAAAATTCCCTTGTCTAATAGCCTGTCAACATCTTTGTTGACAAAAGTATTCCTAGTGAGAGAACTTGAAAATGCACTTGTAGGATTATTTGCTATGATAATCTTACATTTGTCTAACAGTTACATCTGCTAAACAGTTTTCTCCAGTGATTAAACTGGAGGGGTGGGCATTTCAAATTCCTTTGCATAATTTTTTCTGTTAGGTTTTGTTTGTTTGGGGGCCACACCCAGTTCTGCTAAGGCAAAGGGAGGTGTTCGCTTCCTTCTAGGAGTGCACAGAAAGGTGAGTTTGAAAAATGAAGATTGTCAATTCCTAAATCTGTATAATAGTCCAGCCTCTCTCATAGCAAATATGTACCATTGCACTATATTTTTAATAATTAATTTGGGGGGCAGAACAATAGGTAAGGTGCTTGCCATGCACATGGATGATCTAGTTTCAATCCTGGAATTCCAGATTCCCTCCCTAAACCACACTAAGAGTGATCACCAAGCACAAAGCCTGAAGAAAGACCCATGCACTACTGGTTCTGGCCCCCCCCAAATAAAACAATATATAGTAATTATGATTATCTTAAATTTTATATTGTCTTCATTGCATTCACTCTAACAATATGAAAATAAAACAACATGGCATCTCACTTTTACAGTATAGGAGAACTTAGGGGTCAAAACATTTGAAGTCTAGTGCTTCTCTTGAATTTTTTTCAAGTTTTGGGACCATGCAATGTATTAATATCTTAGGTTTCTGTTTTTGTCTTCATTATACATGGACATACATTATGGCTATTTTAGAATTGGAAAATCCCAAGTATATAATTCCTTTTGGGTGTTGCCTGACTTAAAGAAACATTAAAAAATTCTAACTGGTTCCATAATCTCTGACATGATTATTATGATGCCTTGACAAAAATTTTTAATTTACATTTGTAAAAAAAAAATCATTCTTTTGCATGAGTTTAGTAAATAATGAAGAAGGATAGCTGAGTATTTGTTACAAGCCAAGCAGTGTTTCAGGCCTTGGTACTATCAACAAATAAGGATTTCAATTCAGAGTGAGCATAGATTATACAATAAACTCCATATATAAACAGCCATATAGATAATTTGTAGTGTAGATGTAAAAAAAAACATCAAGTACAGTGCCAGGGGTCTCAAACTCAATTTACCTGGGGGCCGCAGGAGACAAAGTTGGGGTGATCCTTGAGTGCAAAGTCAGTAGTAAGACTTGAACATTGGGGGGTGTGACCCAAACAACTAAAACAAAACAAAACTAAACAAAAAAGATTCCTCTAGCACAAATGGCCCATGGGCCGCGAGTTTGAGACCCCTGAGTCAAACTGTATGTGTTTGTCTTACTTTTAGCTACAGAAAGCATATTAAAAAATCCTGACTCTATTTAAAAGTCAACACGAAGTCAAGCACCAGAAATGAATGGTAGTGGGCGAATAATAGCAACCAAGGCTTCGTTCTCTGCAGTCATAGCATTGCAAACTTTTATTTTAAGCTTCCTCCTGACACCTGATGTCATTAGCCTCTTGAAAGGCTTTGCTTTTAATGCTACCCGTTTGCTTTGAGCTGTCTAGGAGAGTTTCATTAGCTCCTTTTGTCTCTTTTATGTTAAACTGGGAGACAAGTACAACGCAAAGTCATTGGGAAGCAATGAAAAATCTACTAAGGAAAATAGAACGTGCGTGTCTTTCTGTTTCTGGCAGGTCAGTCTGTCAACTTTTTCAGTAACTTATTTCATCCATCTACTCAGGATGGATTTTATTCTTTTTAATTTTTTACTCATTTTACTCTTCTATCAAACCAAAATGTAGTATGATGGCTGGAGACTCCCAGGAGATTCTACTTATATCTCTTGGATCTCAGTATCCTGGGTAAGCAGCTAAGAAGACTTGCCCTTATGGTAGTACAGACTCCATGTGTCAGCAAATAGTGCCTGAGTCTAGGACACAGTGAAAACTGTATCAGTGTTGTTATTCATGGACTGACACAAATTCAGTTAGACTTTCTCTTGGGTAATTAGAAAAGTTTTTGTGCTATTTAGTTTTCAGAAATGACAGTACAGTAAAAGCATTATGCCCGGGTGCCAAGAAGTTCACCAAGATTGAATGAAGAATAAATGTGATACTATCAGGGTTGAATTTTTCTTAAGTCATCTCCCCATAGTACCAGCTAAATGGCATTTCTAAACTCTTTAGGAGGGCAGCTTCATAGAGATTTTGCCACTCACATGAAAGTTTAGCTGACTTCTGGGGACAATAAGAAAGCATGAGAATGGACTTGACTCTCTGCAGGGGAGGCATTGCCACTGCTTTATTGCTCTGGGAGTGGATATTTAGGGGGTCTACCCAGAGGACCACCAGTATGCAAAGGCCTGGCCAGCTCTGCATCTGACTGAGGCAGGAAGTTGGGTCTCAAAACAAATTGTCTAGAAGCAGGAGAGGGAAAATATTTGGTGCATATGCCCCAGGAAGGATTTCATTCAATTTAGAGTCTCAATTTGAAAGATAAAATCCTGCCCTCGTCTACATCCCTGGGAACTATATATCTACTGTCCCCCAATACTTGGAGAAAGTGGCTGTAAAGAAAATAGTATAAGCCAAAATATATTGGACAAATGTGCTTCCTTGCCACTGTATATGAAGAGACAAATCTAATCACCAGCCTTCCTGAGTAATACCCTCATTGACATTTATTATCCCCTTCTGTTCCCTCTGCACCATATTCTATTTGTTTATTTCTCTGCTTTCTAGCTCTCTGAAGTTTATAGCCTTCCAAAATTTGATGCTTTTATAAATCTATTGTTCTCTTTGGTTAAGCATATCCCATGGATAGCATCTTGTAAAATATAGAAAGGAAAGGGGTCGTGGCTTTTTCAGATCATAATTCTCACCTTTAATACTCTATAGCCAAAAGACTGAATCCGTTCTTGCAATGTGGTCTGGCCCATATTTAAAAGGTTATAAAAACTAGTCAAGGTACCATCTATTTTGAACACTCTTATTTTATCAAGGTAGTGTGCTGTGTTCTATGAACACAAAAAGCAAAAACTCTGAGATAGAGTTTTGACGAATCAATTGTAAAACAATAAATCTTTTCAAAGTAACTTGGTGTGGAGTAAAATTTTAGAAAAATAAACCCTGGCATAAAGAGCTAGCCTGCAGCCTGATTTGGTTAAGAAAGTTCTATTGGTTCAGAAGCATTCCTATTTACTTGTACATTAACCTTTTCTATTTTCTTCTGCACCCATTGAGTCTGGTAGTTTCCAAAGACACCAGATGGATGGCCCACAAGGCTGAAGATATCAACTTTCCAGGCTGTCACAGTTACATCATTCCTATCTCTCTGGCATATGATTCTGGTGCAACTTGCAAGACCAAAGTCAGTTTCTGTATTTTATTAAGGAATTTTTAATCAATAAATTGTATTTTTATGGTGTAAGAAGTAGCCTTTGGAGCCTTCCAAAAACGTGTAACTGTGCTGGGGGTTACACATTAGCAACAGAAGAATAAAAGAAGTTGGGAGTTGCACTGGTGAAGGGGAGGTGTTCATTCTTTTATAACTGAAACCCAACTACAAACATGTTTGTAATCTTGGTGCTTAAGTAAAGATATTAATTTTAAAAAAAAACAGTGAAAGAGGCTAGTCTCAAGTGACCATTTATTTCTTGATTCCAATTACACAAAAACTCCAACAGAAAAAAAGAAAAGGAAAGAAAAGAAAAGAAGTTGATGCTCACTAAGTATCTTAAAATAAGACCGCACTGCTCTCTATGTATCTCTGTGTGTGTTTCTGTGTGTCTGTGCAAAATACCTAAAGGACAATGGTTCTTGATGACATTTTCAGTCATCTTATAGACCTAAATATTTCCACTTCATTTATCATCTGTGTTTTGGATAGACCACCATGTGCCTACCTTTGAAATAGCTACCATAGAAGTACTTAGGCAGGGGGAAGAAAAATGTCTTCCTGAGAGCAACTGAATGAAAGTGTGGGCACTTCTTTGTAGGTGATTATTAGTAGTTAAGTTTAAAAAAAAAAAAATAAGTACTTTTCTATCTGGAACACTCTGCTCTCTGCACCAATGCCCCTGCCTGTGCCTCTGGCCAGTTCTTCTGGGTGAATCCAATGCTGTTTTTTCCTATAGTTTTTCTAAATGATGGTTCTGCACAATTAACACTGTGCCAGTTGCTGCTCCTGACCGGGTAACGCATCATTTCAGCCTACATTATTTACATCAGTGCAAACTGCTGAGAGAGTACAAAGTTGCCTGATACTCTTCTTGCTTCCTTGCTTCGTAGGCTTCCCACACAAGCCCCTTGTCTAGATAACAATTGCTGTATGAAGAAGTCCTTGCCTTACACTTATTGCTTCGGACTTCAGAGGGCAATGATAATATTTAATATTTATGAAGCACTTTTACTGGGCCAGGCATTTGTTATCTCATTTTATCTTAGTGATGACCTTCTAAGATAGTTCTTATTATTATTCGCCTTGTTACAAATGAAGAAGCTCCAGATATAAATGGAGGCTAAGTTAGTGGCCAGAGGTGTCAAAGCTAGTGAAGGTAGAGCAAGAACTTGTCCTCTGGGGGGGCAGCTAGTATAAATCCCTAAGCACCATTTTGTACTAAAGGTTTTCATAGAACAAATCTGTGTCAAGTGGACAACTAATACATAGAGATAAATCCATCAGGGTTGATTTTGTGACTTATGTGACCCAAAGTCTTTATAAGAATTTCAAAACTATATGCACTTAAACTAGAATTGGAAAGAAGATAGTGTGGGGTTTCTGTTTCTTTGTTTGACTTGAAATATGCTAGAAAAAACTCATGACCTTTGCTTTGTTCATGGATGGACAGTATATGACAATTGAGTTTTGTAGATTGATGCCAGGAAAAACTAAAATCAGCCAGGGAAGCTTTTTTTTTTTTAGAGGATATGGTTTGTAAAAGTTCCTTTGAGGCCCTTAGAACCGGCAGTAAATGTACTGTCCCCAAATTCTTCTTCTCCCCAGTTGGAAGATAAAATGGCTATTATAATCATGGGTCACTTCAAGTTTAATGGAACTTACTGTCTAGGAAAAAAAAATGGCCAAATAAAAAGCAAGTTTTCTATCTATTGCCATGATGAATGTCTGACCTACTTCCCGATCCTGTTGCTAAGGTTCAACTCATTTTCATGCAGCCAAGTCCTCCATGTCAATAATGATGGAGAACATGAAATACCAAAGGATTCTCTGGATTTTCACGTCCTCTCTGCAGACAGCACTTCATTTAAGCGGCTTTACTGATCTCTCCATTGTGGATCTGAATGGAGGATTTAATTTAAGCCAGAGGTTGTCACCTTTGACCAGAGTGTCTAACCCAGTAACTGCCTTCCTGTAGTGTCCTGATTATTCAGCCCTAGTTGCAGCTCCAAACCAACTAATTACTGCATTTACCACCCCTTCTCCCATACAAGACCCTGATAATATAAGATATGCCTTCATCTCTCATATCACATTTTTCTTCTCCACTAAGCCAACATGTTTTGATAGCCTATGGTTGAGAGGGATCATTCAAAGGCAGGCACTTAATCATTTTGAAAATCTACAGTTAATAATATGAGAGATCTGCTCTGCCCTGGACAATTGCTTGTCTCACACTGTCACCTAATTGAGATTAAGCTAGGATATAATTATAGGCTGATTTAGATAGGTGGAATATGGAAGTTTTTATGAATTGAACGCAAAATTCAAGATCAAAGTTGGATCAGTGCCATACAGATATAGAGGCTATGAGTAAAAGATGAATGGGTATTTGATGATGCTTACTCTGTACTTTTGGAACCAAAATAAAAATCCAGTGAGTTCAAAACCAAAGTAGTGTGCTCTTCACACTCTAAAAGCAGAGAGTATTATCTTGGTAGTAGTCTTCTAAAGAATGAGCATTGCCATGTGCCATTTTTAGGGAACAGATTATATCTGGCTCTACCCTGGATATGACCCAACTTTTGTGGAATATCCATACAAAGAAATTATTCTCAGTAGGAAAATGAATATTGACTTCACAGAACAAAATACAGGATTCACAGAATGGTTCTCAATGATGTATTGAGCAAAAAGGTATTGAGATACATTGAATTGTATGGATATAAAGGATTGTCATCTGTATGATTTTTTTTTCTTTTCTGTTCTGGAAACAAAAAAGTTTCAAACTTACCTAGAACACTGATCTGTTCTTACTCAGGGCTTGTGGTTGAGGAAGAAAACAACTAAAAAATAAGCCTCAATAAAGTTGATCAATCTTCAAAACAAACAGAAGTATCATGGAACAATATCATTGGTCTGGAACTCTCCAAAATACCTTCAATTCATAAAGCAAAGTTGTTTGTATTATGGTTCAGTGCCTCTGATCAAATGTATGGGTTACATTTCTATTGATAAAAAAAAACATTGTTTCTAAAATGCAATGCATTTCTAAACAAATCCATTATATTTTTCTGAAGTCCTTTTTACTTTGAAAGAGAAAATTAGACCTTTTGGGCAGAGAACTCTGCAGATTCAGTATTGAAGAAATCTGGTTTTGTATTTATTAGCCTGAGCAAGTTAATTATCATCTTCAACCTTCAATTTTCTTTTCTCTAAAATGTGGATAATATTGCTCCTTTTAATTCATTGAGAAGACTAATAAGAAGGAGACAATGCATAGTGAATGATACCTATGACTTTTAGTGGTGGTGATATTGATGTAGTCTGTAAATATGCTGATTTTCAGTAATGCATACCTGAAATTTAGATGTAGTTATAGCAAAGAGGCTTTAATAAAAATAGCTCAATGCACCTGACCAAGAGACAATAGTGAATACAAAGCATTCAGATCTTTGCCTGAGCTATAATGAACTTTTAGTGATGACTAACTATTCCTTCTGTGTAATTTCTATATCTTTGAGTCTTAATAATCAACTATTTTTTCAGTCTGGCACTTTTTTTCTGAATGAAGCCTTATTGATAGACAGTGCACTATCATTATATTCCTGAAGAGTGATGCAAAGGAAGAAGGAATTTAAGAGACACAATTTCCTA
The DNA here is from genome assembly GCF_024139225.1 of Suncus etruscus. NCBI lineage: Eukaryota > Metazoa > Chordata > Mammalia > Eulipotyphla > Soricidae > Suncus > Suncus etruscus. Next base: position 109,392,381 of record NC_064855.1, read on the forward strand.
TTTTTGCAATTTTCCTTCAGATATTAGTGATACAGCAGTATAGGCACTCAGGTTCTTATCCTCAGCTAGTCAAGTCAACTCGGGTTCTTATCTTCAACTAGTTAAAAATTGAAAGCATGAGACTGTAGAACAAGTGACCAAATTCAAGAAAATATTTAGTAATAAGGAAGGGGATAAAAGACAGGAAAGATCCCTGGCTGTGGAAGGGGTTTCTCAAAGGATTCCAGAAAGATAAAAACCTTTCTCAATTTTTAATATTTTTATTTTAATGTTTTTATTCTTAACATATCTATTGATAATATTTTAATGAAGGTGGAACAGTTAGCATGTCTTTATTATGTTATTAAAGGGATGGGAATGCAGAGGTGATGATATTAAGTTGTCTAGATCCAGCAAAGCCAACATCACTCAGGTTACCAGGTACTACTGTCTAGCCACACTTCTGATATCTGGAAAATGCTTTTGGGAAATTAGAGTCATATCCCTAATCTTACCTTTCCAATTTGAACCCCTTTGTCCATATCCCTAGAGACCTAAAAATTGGAGTGAAGCCTCTTGTATGTAGAATGCTCAACAGAGCTTTATTCCATGTTCTCAAGTGCACTGTTAGATGAGTGAAGCTCAGAGATGATTAAGTTTGCTGCAGAATACTTTGAAATTAAGTCCTAATGCTTCCACTCTAGAGTTTATAGTACTCAGACTTCCATGCACTGCTATTTACCAAATCTCAATTTTGATTTTCTGGATCAACTGGCTTTTCTATATATTTGAATACTGGCTGATAAATCCAAATTCCCAAGCCTCTAAGACTGTGAATGTCTTCTGTCTGCATAGCTCTGTCTTCCTGTATTCTCTACTATTAAATAAATGATAATTACATTAGTAATAAATACAATGCATTGTTAAACCACAGATCAGCCTATCTGTTTCCAGCTCACTTGATTTAAATATGCAGTAATTCTCATAGAGAATTTGGACTAGCATGTTCTTTTTTTCTCTTCTTTGTTTGAACATCTTGATTACATAAATGATTGTGATAAGGTTTCAGTCATGTAAAGAACACCCCTTTCACCAGTGCAACATTCCCACCACCAATGTCCCAAATCTCCCTCCATCCCATCCCACCCCCACCTGTATTCCAGACAGGCTTTCCAGTTCCCTCATTCATTCACATGATTATGGTAGTTCTCTGTGTAGTTATTTCTATAGCTGTACACACCATTCTTTGTGGTGAGCTTCATGGAGTGAGCTGGTGTTCCAGCCCTCCTCTCATTGTCTCTGAGGATTCTTACAAAAATGACTTATTTTTCTTAAAACCCATAGATGAGTGTGACTCTTCAGCATCTCTCTCTCTCTCTCTCTCTCTCTCTCTCTCTCTCTGACTTATTTCACTCAGCATGATAGATTCCATGTACATCCATGTATAGGAAAATTTCATGACTTCATTTCTCCTGATGGCTGCATAATATTCCATTGTGTATATGTACCACAGTTTCTTTAGCCATTCATCTGTTGAAGAGCATCTTGGTTGTTTCCAGAGCCTGGCTATTGTGAATAGTGCTGCAATAAATATAGGTGTGAGGAAGGGGTTTTTGTATTGTATTCTTGTGTTCTTAAGGTATATCCCTAGGAGTGGAATAGCTGGGTCGAATGGGAGCTCAATTTCCAGATTTTAAAGGAATCTCCATATCGCTTTCCATAGAGGCTGTACTAGGCGGTATTCCCACCAGCAGTGGATAAGAGTTCCTTTCTCTCCACATCCCCGCCAGCACTGATTGTTCCCATTCTTTGTGATGTGCGCCAATCTCTGCAGTGTGAGGTGGTATCTCATTGTTGTTTTGATTTGCATCTCCCTGATGATTAGTGACGAGGAGCATTTTTTCATGTGCCTTTTGTCCATTTGTATTTCTTCTTTGTCAAAGTGTCTGTTCATTTCTTCTCCCCATTTTTTTGGGATTAGATGTTTTTTTCTTGTAAAGTTCTGTCAGTGCCCTTTATATTTTGGATATTAGCCCCTTATCTGAAGGGTGTTGGGTGAATAGTTTCTCCCACTCGGTGGGTGACTCGTATCCTGGGCACTATTTCTTTTGAAGTGCAGAAGCTTCTCAGTTTAATGTATTCTCATCTGTTGATCTCTGCTTCCACTTGTTTGGAAAGTGCAGTTTCCTCCTTGAAGATGCCTTTAGTTTCAATGTCATGGAGTATTTTACCGATATGTTGTTCTATATACCTTATGGTATCAGGTCTGATATCAAGGTCTTTAATCCATTTGGATTTTACCTTCGTACATGATGTTAACTGGGGGTCTATGTTCACTTTTTTACAAGTGGCTAACCAGTTCTGCCAGCACCACTTGTTGGAGAGATTTTCCCTGCTCCACTTAGGATTTCTTGCTCCTTTGTCAAAAATTAGGTAATTGTATGTCTGGAAACATTCTCTGAGAACTCAAGCATATTCCACTAATCTGAGGGTCTGTCTTTATTCCAATACCATGCTGTTTTGATAAGTATTGCTTTGTAGTACAGTTTAAAGTTGGGGAAAGTAATGCCTCCCATTTTCCTTTTCTCTAGGATTGCTTTAGCTATTCGAGGGTGTTTATTATTCCAGATGAACTTCACAAGTGTTTGATCCACTACTTTGAAGAATGTCATGGGTATTTTTAAGGGGATCACATTAAATCTGTATAATGCTTTGGCGAGTACTGTCATTTTAATGATGTTAATCCTGCCAATCCATGAGCAGGGTATGTGTTTCCATTTTTATGTGTCCTCTCTTATTTCTTGGAGCAGGGCTTTATAGTTTTCTTTGTCTAGGTCCTTCACATCTTTGGTCAAGTTGACTGCAAGATATTTGAGTTTGTGTGGCACTATTCTGAATGGGATTGTCTTCCTGACTTCTATCTCTTCCCTATTATTATTGGTGTATAAAAATGCCATTAATTTCTGTAGGTTGATTTTGTAGCCTGCCACTTTGCTATATGAATCTATTGTTTCTAGAAGCTTTTTGGTAGAGTCTTTAGGGTTTTCTAAGTAGAGTATCATGTCGTCTGCAAACAATGAGAACTTGACTTCTTCCTTTCTTATCTGGATTCCCTTGATATCTTTTTCTTGCCTGATCGCTATAGCAGGAAATTCCAGTACTATCTTGAAGAGGAGTGGTGAGAGTGGACAGTCTAGTCTTGTATCAGAATTTAGAGGAAAGGCTTTTAGTTTTTCTCCATTGAGGATAATATTTGCCATTGGCTTGTGGTAGATGGCTTCAACTAGATTGAGAAAGGTTCCTTCCATTCCCTTCTTGCTGAGAGTTTTGATCAAGAATGGGTGTTGAACCTTATCCAGTGCTTTCTCTGCATCTATTGATATGCTCATGTGATTTTTATTTTTCTTGTTTTTGATGTTGTGTATGATGTTGATAGATTTATGAATGTTAAACCATCCTTGCATTCCTGGGATGAAACCTACTTGGTCGTAGTGTATGATCTTCTTGATGATGCATTGGATCTTATTTGCCAGGATTTTGTTGAAGATCTTTGCATCAGTATTCATCAGGGATATTGGTCTGTAATTTTTTTTTTTGGCAGTGTCTCTGTCTGGTTTTGGTATCAAGGTGGTGTTGGCTTCATAAAAGCTGTTTGGGAGTGTTCCTGTTTTTTAAATTTCATGGAAGATAGGATTGGTAATAGCTCCTTTTGAAAGATTTGAAAAAATTCATTAGGAAAACCACCTGGGCCTGGGCTTTACTTTTTGGGCAGACGTTTGATTACAGTTTCAATTTTCTTAGTAGTGATGGGGATGTTTAGATATGCTACTTCTTCCTTACTTAAATGTGGAAGGTTTTAAGTGTCCAAGAATTTTTTCATTTCTTCTAAGTTCTCATGTTTAGTAGCATAAAGTTTCTCAAAGTAGTCTCTGATGACCCTTTGGATCTCTGCAATTTCTGTCGTGATCTCCCCCTTTTCATTTCTAATATGGGTTATCAGATTTCTCTCTCTCTCTTTTTCTTTGTGAGTTTTGCCAATGGTCTCTCAATCTTGTTTATTTTTTCAAAGAACCAGCTTCTGCTTTTGTTGATCTTTCAGATTGTTTTTTGGTTTTCCACTTCATTGAGTTCTGCTTTCAGCTTTGTTATTTCCTTCTGTCTCCCTATTTTTGGTTCCTTTTGTTGGTTATTTTCTAATTTTTTTAGCTGTGTCATTAAGTTATTCAGGTATGCTCCTTCTTCCTTTGATGTGTGCTTGTAGAGCTATAAATTTTCCTCTGAGGACCGCTTTTGCTGTGTCCCATAGATTCTGGCAGTTTGTATCTTCATTATCATTTTTTTCCAGGAAAGTTTTGATTTTCTTTTTGATTTCATCTCAGACCCACTGGTTTTTCAGTAGCAGAATGTTTAATTTCCAATTGTTAAAGTTTTTCTCTGTGTGGCTTCGTAGTTCACATCTAATTTCAGAGCCTTGTGGTCAGCAAAGGTAGCCTGCAAGATTTCTATCCTCTTGATTTTATGGAGGTATGTTTTATGTGTCAGCATGTAGTCTATTCTGGAGAATGACCCATGTACATTGGAAAAGAATGTGTATTCAGGTTTTTTGGGATGGAGTGTCCTGTATATATCTTCTAGTCCTCTTTCTTCCATAACTCTTTTCAGGACTAGTATGTTTTTGTTTGGTTTCAGTCTCATTGACCTATCAAGTGTTGATAGGGCCGTGTTGAGGTCTCCCACAATTATTGTGTTATTACTGATTTCTTCTTTCAGATTTGTCAGTAACTGTATTAGATAATTTGCTGGTCTCTCATTGGGTGCATATATATTTAATAGTCTGATTTCTTCCTGTTGCACATATCCCTTGATTAGTATATAGTGTCCATCTTTGTCCCTTACCACTTTTCTGAGTATAAAGTTGGTGTCATCAGATATTAATATGGCCACCCCAGCTTTTTTGATGGTGTTGTTTGCTTGGATGATTTCCCTCCAGCCTTTGATTTTGAGTCTATGTTTGTTCTGAGTATTTAGGTGTGTTTCTTGTAGGCAGCAGAAGGTTGGATTCTTCTTTTTGACCCATTTTGCCACTCTGTGTCTTTTAATTGGTGAATTTAGTCCATTGACATTGAGGGAGATGATTGTCATAGGATTTAATTTTTGCTGTGTTTATTGTTCTCTATTGTCTTAGAGTAGACCTGTCAGTTTTTACGTTAAGGCTGGTTTATCATCTGTGAAGGTTCTGAGCTGTTGTTTATCAATGAAGCTGTGTATTCTTCCTTCAAACCTGAAAGTGAGTCGGAATGGGTGCAGTATTCTCGGTGAGGCATTCATTTCACTCAGTCTTGTCACAATATCCAACCACTGTCTTCTGGCCTTGAGAGTTTCTTGTGACATTTTGCTGTAAGACTTAGGGATCCTCCTTTTAATGTAATTTCCCTTTTTGATCTTCCTGCTTTCAGTATTCTCTCTCTATCTATGGGATTTGTCATTGTAACAAAGATATGTCTTGGGGTGTTTTTCTTTGGGTCTCTTTTAGCTGGTACTCTTTGGGCATGCAGGATTTGATTGCATGTAGTCTTTAACTCTGGGAGTATCTCTTTGATGATTTCTTTGACAGTTGATTCTTCCTGGAGATCTCCTTCCTGGGTTCCTGGGACTCCAATGATTCTTATGTTGTTTCTGTTGAGTTTATCAAAGACTTCTATTTTCATCTGTTTGCATGCCTTGAGTACTTTTTCCATTGCCTGTTTGTTTGTCTTAAGGTTCTTTTCCAATTTCTACTGTTGTGTTGAGTTTTTCTGCATCACATCTTCCAGTACTCCGATTCTCTCCTCAGCTGCTGATACCCTGTTGGCCAGGCTATCCATTGAGGTTTTCAGTTGAGCAACCGTGTTTTTCAGATCTGTTATTTCAGTTTGGAGTTTTCTGATTTCTGTCTTTGTGTTCTCTTCAGATCGATCTATGCTTTTTTTGAGTTCTACGAACATATTCCATATTTCTATCCTTAACTCCTTATCTGAAAGATTAGACAGGTGGTTGGAATTTATTAGGTCATCCCAGCTTTCATCTTCATTCTCTGTGGATGGTGTTTGCCTGTGAGGTTTCTCCATTGTCACACTTGTAGTGTGGTTTTTCCTGCGTGTTGTGGTGGGGTTCATTGGTTAGAAAGAGTGCGCTGCCGTGAAGCAAAATCTTCTGCTGCCTCTAGTTGACAGTCCTCAGTGTGAACAACGGCACAGCAGGGTGGAGCCTCCACAGGCCAGAGAACTCAGCTTATTGGACAGCAACCTCCGCAGCCAGAATGTACTTACTCATCAGCTTCAAAATGCATTTCTTTGGGGGTGTGCTCCCCAGGCCTCTGAGGAAACCTTCAGGGATTCAGAAGCACAGGCAGACAGGCGTAGAAGAAGTTTCCCCTGAAGTCCTCAGAGTGAACTAGCATGTTCTTTTCTCATTACTGATATCCTAACTTGGAAAATGCATGGGGATTAAAAAAAAAAGTTAACTTGAATTATAAAATCTATGGAAAGTTTTCTCCTAGCGCCCCTTACTTCCCTTTCCTATCATTATATTGAACTCTAAAATACCAATCAAATATCTGGTATTTTCTAGAGATATTTATTTCACCAATAGGATACTTGAAGAAAGTTTTGCAACCTCTTTACATGATTTGTGAGTGAACTGACCCATCAAGCCAAGCAAAAATCAAAATAAAACAAATGGAAATACTTCTAGCCCAAATAGGCCCTCTTCTGATTGTATTTGTGTGATAGCTGTTCAGGTAAACAACAGAAGCACTCAGTACAAATATTTCTTTTCTTTCTTTCACAGCCCATAGATATTGTTTCTCACAAGGGGAGAGATGGAGGACATTAGAAAAGGCTTTTTTCCTTATGTAGTGCTAGACTAACTAATGCAGCTTCATGAAACATTTACAAACTTAATTGGTCAGGGTTATGCCTTAGAAAATTCCACTCCTTTGAATGCACCAGTGCAAACTGAGTGACACTGCAAAAAATATAATGAAAGTGATTAGCTCCTGAATACTGAATACTGCTTCAAATCTCTTTCTTACAGCCTTGGGTATAAGAAAGCAAGTTTGTGCATTCCCACACTTTGCAAGTTGATTGTCTTGTTCTCCAATTTAACTCCTAAACAGAGACAAGGTCAAATCAGAATAGAGCATAGATGACCTTTGGGAAAATTATTTCTCTCAAGCTGAGATTGCCCAGAGGAGTGGCTTGTATTTACAATCCAATGGGCTGCCTGGTTTTCCTAGCAATGGACACTCCTGTCTGAAAGGGTCCATTTGCAGCCAGTGAGACTCACTCTGGGAAAGGATAGTGATGGAAAGCAACAATCCTTGTTAACATACTATATAGCTAATGTTGGAGAATGTAAGGGGCCAATTGAATGCCATAGCACTAAGATAGTTTGATAGTTTTTCTTTGCCTCTGTTAACTCATTTCAGAAATGCATGCAGTGTTTTGAGAGTTGTTCGCAATTGCATTGTACTTGTTTCAGTACCCATGGCATGTCTCATGTCATTTCCAGTAATTTCTTGACCTCTTGAAAGCTCTAGAATCTAAACATTTCAGGGAGAGCTTTGAAAGGTGGATCGGTAATTATCCTAGCATATAATGATTTTATATTACAGTTTTGTGCTGTGTACTACATATTGGTAGTGCTCAGAGGTTTGTTTAATTCAATGTTGGGACCAGACCATTCCTGGCTGTGTTGGAATGTGGGTTGGGGGGTGAGGAGTGGGCAACCATGGGGTGCCAGTGATCAAACATGGACCACCCACAGGTAAAGCATCCACTCAAACTTTTGATCTCCCTCTCAAGTCCCATTCCAGTGTATTTTATAATCAAGGAGCATTTCCACAGACCTGACTCTAATCACATCCATTCCAATGGGTTCTGTAATCTTTCATTACAATGCAAGAATAAAGGAGATAAGTGGGGGAAAAAGAACAGAATTTGCTCGTATCCTTCAATAGTTGTAAAACATGCTTTTAAAAGAGGGCAATAATGCTGTCAGATGCCAGTATCCTGAAGCATGAGATAAAAGTGTTTTCTTGCGTTAGCCTTACCTAGGTGACCTTGTGCTAGCCACTTCCATGATGATTTTTAGGATCAAAAGGCAAGTCAGGTTTTACTCTCAAAGATTTCTTCCCAGTGGCGCATTTTGAACTTCTAAGGTTTAAGACCACCAATCACTATCATAATTTTCTTTTTCTTTCTTTTGAATCACATCTTCACATTTTCTTTGACTATAACCCAGTCATGTTAATACTTTTGTTTTTAGTGTTGTAATGATTAAATGCTAATTGTGTACTGAGCATTTATTGAGTGGTATCATTTAGAGATTTTTTTTATAAAGGCTCATAATACTCTCCTTCAGGTAGTTAGGTTTTATTGGGAAATATTGCTACAGATACTTAAATGAATACTTCTTTTTCCCATGAAAATTGCTTGTGTCCTACTGGCATTGATTAATCACCTTTTGTTGGGAACGGGGCGGGGGGAGGGCACAATCAGCAATAATCAGGGGGTTATTCCTTGCTCTACACTCAAGAATTAATCCGAGTGCTGCTTTGAGGAACTATATGGGATGACAGGGATCAAACACTGCCTGACTACATGCAAGATAAATGCTTTATCTACTGTATTAATATTGACCCCAATAATTTTTAAAATAAATATACTAAAAATGCACATTTTATTTTTTACTATGCATTATTAGTTTTATCATTATTATTTGAGCAAATCACGCCTGGTGGCACTCAAGGGTTACCCCAGATCTACACTCAGAAATTACTTCTGGCAGGCTTTGGTGACCATATGGGATGCTGGAAATTGAACCCAAGTTGGCCACATGCAAAGCAAACACCCTCTGGTTGTGCTATCACTCTTGCCCCACTTGTTTATTATTATTATTGTTGTTGTTGTTGTTGTTGCAGTTTTTGTCAAAAAATCTGACTGCCTCAAAACTCACCAGTGTGAGATGAACTATGGCCTGAACCCCAACTTTAAACACTATGATGCTAATCTTCTATAATCCACTATACCTCTGAATTTGACTGTAATTGGGCATTAGGATTTGAAAGAGTTGAGATTCAGTTGTTGTAGATAAAGAGAAAAGGAACTCTCATTTGCTGCTGGTGGTCTGAAAGTCAACTAGTTCATATTTTTAGGAAAACAATTGGACACTCCTCAAAAAGACTAAAATTTAGTTTCCATATGAACACCAGTTCCATTCCACCACCCCAAAAATTCAAAAACTAATCAGAAAAGACACTTGTACTTTCATGTTCATTGGATCACTATTTACAGTAGCCAAAACCTGGAAGCAGCCAAAGTATCATAGAACAGATGACCAGATAAAGAAACAGTGGTACATATATACAAGACTGCTTGGAACTGTAGCTCCAAGACACTATGGAAGACTACATGGCTGCAAGACAAGAAGAAATATTACAATGTGCTGCTATGTGGATGAACTGAAGTTTCATGTTACTCATGCTGAGTAAACCAGCTAGAAGTAGAGACAGTTAAAGAATAATCTCTGCCATATGTGACATATAAGGAAGCATAGTCAGAGAATACAAAAGGCCAAAACAACAGAATTCAAGAACTAATCTACAGAACTGAGCTCACTGTGACAGTGATATGTGACAGAGGAAGTTGTTGAGAGAAAGTGGGTGAAACATGGTAGAAGGAAAATGATCATTTCGGTAAGGGCTATGGTGCTGGAATATAGTGAGCACACACACATTTCCATGTTGTAGAATTTAGCGGAGAGCTTGACAGATACACACAGAAAAGATTGGAAGACCATTTGAACATCCAGAATATGGTCCTCTACCAATGAAGGAATGCAGCTGCAAAATGTAATCAACCCTGCATAAAAGATAATCTTGGACTTATAGCTGCAAGAATAAGATCTTTTTTTGTTCTTTAGATGCCCAGCCTGTGGTATTTTTTTTTATGGTAAACCAGGACGAACCAATATCTTCAAAGGAGTTAAAGATAACAACTGTATCTATGTTGTTACAAGTCTGTAATCTGAGCTGGGCTCACAGAGAAATTTAGGTTTCACTCAGTGTCATTTAACTGGGGGCATTTGGAGAGAACTGGGCTGGAATAATCCTGTTCATTCCTTCACACATCGGGTGTTATATTCTGGCAGCCAGCCATGACTTTGGAGATATCAGCCAATGTGGTTTGGGTTAACTTAGACTGTGGTCTCTGGCACCAGGAAGGTAGTCAAGCAGAGGCTCTGCCATGATTACCAGACCAGCCTTAGAAGGCAAACAGTACCACTTCAACCACAACTCAGCAATTCTCACTTCTTTCATTGATTCCATCAAAAGTCAAATGGGATCAGAAGGGCCAATTCCATAAAGTGAAAGAGAGTTTATCTCTACCTTTATAGAGGGGCTATAGATTTTTCAATTGCATTTTAAAATTCCTGGAGTTTTGCAGTCAAGGCATTTTTTTATTAGATAGCCTTATTATACATTGTACATCTATATGATTTATGCATCTTTCTATCTTATATATTACAGTGTAGTTGTATTATGTCTTGTATATGTGCCATATGCATATATATATATATATATATATATATATATATATATATATATATATATAGCTTTGTCATGCATGTCTCCTTAATTATGAACACTTATATTTGGGGAAAATAATTAAGTTATCCTGTTATTTTAATAGTCTGTATAGTTACTTTTGAATTCCTTTGGTACCCGATCCATCTTTGTATCTGCTCTTCTTTTCTAGCTAAGCAAAAACAGAGCATTCAAATTCTTTTTTAGGACAGAGAGGAAGGAGAGGTTTTGTCTAATCTCTATAATCCTTTCAGCCACTTTACACACTTGTTTCTAAAATGAGGGAAAGGCAGGATAGAGTGAGGGGCTGAAGAAAACAGGAGCTCTGCCTTTAGTCCCTAAGTCTGCATTTCCTCTCACTTAATCATTAATTGAGTTGAGTTGAATCTTTGCTTAGTGACTAAGATATTTTGAAAACCTGTATTATTTTCAGCTCTACATTGGGGCTCCTATTAACATTAGTTGAGGCCTTGTGTTGGAGATCAAATTAAGTATATTTAAGGTACACGTCTTCAGCCCAATGTGTACATTGGATGCCCCTTGGCCGTTTAAGGCTAACACACACACACACACACACACACACATACTCACACACACACACAGATAAAAATAGCACAGCTTTAAGTTTCTCAAACTGATAACTTAAGCATGAACAGCCATCAGCTGTCCTTGGAATAACCCATTTGATCTGTTTTCCCTCAGTCTTTTTGCAACCCTAGACTAAACATCCTACCAGGATTTCAAAAACAACACTTCACGACAGAGTGAAAGTGGACATCAGACCCATCTTGCCCCCATTTCAACGGTCCCCAGATATCAGATTGGAAGTCAGGTGTTATAACAGAGCTTCCATGAATTCAACATCAAATATCACTTACAAGTTTATAACATTTCTTTCTTTTTGAAACTGCCAGACTGACATATTTTTGGGCAGTGTTTCTAATGTCCACATGGAACTAAGTTTTTCTGTCTTTCAAAATGAGAACAAGTTTTAGTGGAGAAAAGAAGGAAGAAGAAAATATGGTAGTGGGGGATTCCAGGGTTAGGAATCTCTTTTCATTTGGACTGCTTGGAAATTTTTTTCCAAGGCTTATTATTAATAAGATGAGATTTTGCATCTCATTTCCACTGCATTTAGTTTTTGATTAATGTCACTCCTATTTCAGATAAGGATAGAGAAGAAATAAATAAAGCCGATTTTCAGACTGATTGCTAATTTATATGAATTCATGTATTCAAATTTATGATCTTTGAATCAAATACAAGTGCTCAATGCTATTTCTCAGATCTCTAACATTATTTACATAAAAGCCTTTTTGGAAATATCAAAGGAGATTAGCTGTCATTGAGGAACTTTCAATAGTGCCCTGATGTTTCCTGAAGATGTTTTGAAGGCTTCTGAGAAGAACAAAATATCATTTGGAAGCCAAAACTTGCCAGGGATAAACACTTAGGAGGAGCAATAGCCAAATGGATTTTTCCATAGCTTCTTCACTGGTTTCAAATTCTAAAACAACAGTTAATCAGGCTGGTTTTATTATGAAAAGTAGCAATATGACAGTGAAGAATGACTCTTTCTGTCCTCTAAGTTCTCATTAATCAATGTATTGCATTCCTGTTGCTGCTTTATCAAATAATCACAAACATGAGTGAAAGTAATACAGATGTTTTGATCATAGTTGAGGAGGTCAGAAGTTCAAAGAGGCCTGATTAGGGAAAAATCAAAAAGCCTGTTCAGAGTTTTACTCTTCTGGGGGGCTCTAAGGCAAAGATTTCTTTCTTCATCTTGTTCTAGAGGACCCCAGAATTTCTTGATTGGAAGGCCCTTTCTCTAACTTCAAAACCCAAAACATCACATCTTTAAATTCCTATTCCCTGGGGGCCAGAGAGATGGCTCAGCAGTTGGGTGTTTGCCTTGCACTTGGCTGACCCAGGAAGAACCACGGTTTGAACCCCTGGCATCCCATTTGGTCCTCCAAATCAGGAGTGATTTCTCAGTGCATAGCCAGGAGTAACCCCTGAGCATCACTGCGTGTGGCCCCCAAATCCAAAAATAAATAAATAAATAAAATATATTCCTGTTTCTTGATGATTTTTCTCTTGCTTCAATTGTTTCCATTATTCCATTATTTCATAGACCTGTGTCTCTAGTTTGGTTACTCAGATAAACAAAAACAAGGACATAAATTTATACATATCTGCAGAATCCAGTTTGCTATGGAAAATAAAGTAGATTGCAGAAAGTAAAGGTATCCAGAGAATTAGGAATTTTTCTTTTCTTTGTTGGCCTTTGACCCTGGGAACTCAAGGGCTGTCTCCAGTGTTACGCTGGAGAGTCACTCTTATATGTTGCTGTGCAGAAGCCAGGAACTGAACCTGGACTTCTAGCATGAGACACATATATTCCACTGCTTTCAACCATCTCTCTGGCATAAGAAGGTCATTGTTTGGGGTTGGATGGGCTTTTGTTTTTTGTTTGTTTTTCTTTGTCTGCCATTTAGAAATGGTTTAATCAGTTCTCCAACATACTTTCTTAGAATGAGCCTACATATAATATGAAAAACTTGGCAAGTACATTTTAAGATGTGTTATTATGTTTTGCAAATCTGAAAACATAGCTGGATAATAAAGATACTGACGGCTTTTAAAAATTCAAAACATGGGCCTGAATTCAAACTACAGTAGTAAATTTATGCCTTCATGCAGGATTCTAACACAACGAAAAGGAGAAGAAATCTTTGACATTGACATTAGATGACTGCCAGTTTTTAGAGGAGACAAGGTCTGTTTCTGATTTTGTTGTCGTTGTTTGTTTTCGGTCCATAGCCAGTGGCACTTAGGGTTACTCCTGGCAGGCTCAGGGGACCATGTATGATAATGAGGATAGAACTATGGTCAGTCCTGGTCACCTGCATGCATGGCAAACATCCTATCCAGTATGCCATTGCTCTGACCCATGTTTCATAATGTTTTTAATTCAGTGAGAAAATTCATTCTGTTTGTTTGACTTTGGGCTTTACGTCAATACTCAGGGCTTACTTTTGCTTCTGCACTCAGGAACCATTCCTGACAGTGCTCAGAAAACCATATGGGATGTTGGTAATCAAATCTGAGTTGGCCATGTGCAAGGCAACATGTACTATATTATCTCTGTACTATCAGTACTAACTGTGCTATCAACTCTAGATTCAGACATCCACTATGTAATCTAGTAACTGAAATATTCATTACAACTTGACACAGGGTACTCTACAACAAAGCTGAAGATGATCAACTTCTTTTTTTTTTTTTACTTTGCTGCCAAATTATTGTCAGTTAAAAAGTGTTATAACTTTTATTAACATGGCCATATTTGAGGGGGAGCCATCTTGACTACCAACCAATTTCTATTCTTTTTGTTTTTAATATATTTTTATTTAAACACCTTAATTACATGCATGATTGTGTTGTTTGGGTTTCAGTCATGTAAAGAACACCACCCGTCGTCACCAGTGCAACATTCCCATCACCAATGTCCCAAGTCTCCCTGCTTTCCAACCAACCCCCACCTGTAGTCTAGACAGGCTTTCTATTTCCTTCATACATTCTCATTATTAGGATAGTTTGAAATGTAGTTATTTCTTTAACTAAATTCATCCCTATTTGTGGTGAGCTTCATGAGGTGAGCTGGAACTTCCAGCCCTTCTCTCTTTTGTGTCTGAAAATTGTTATTGCAAGAAGGTCTTTCATTTTTCCTAAAATCCATAGATGAGTGAGACTATTCTGTGTTTTTCTCTCTCTCTCTCTCTCTGACTTATTTCACTCAGCATGATAGATTCCATGTACATCCAAGTATAGGAAAATTTCATGACTTCATCTCTCCTGACAGCTGCATAATATTCCATTGTGTATATGTACCACAGTTTCTTTAGCCATTCATCTGTTGAAGGGCATCTTGGTTGTTTCCAGAGTCTTGCTATAGTAAATAGTGCTGCAATGAATATAGGTGTAAAGAAGGGATTTTTGTATTGTATTTTTGTGTTCCTAGGGTATATTCCTAGAAGTGGTATAGCTGGATCGTATGGGAGCTCGATTTCCACCAATTTCTATTCTAATCACAGATATAATTTCTCTTGGACTGAAAGACATAGCTGTTCTAGACTTTCTTGAACATGCTCTTTTCTTATTCTGTGCTGCAGAATGGTGCTTCTCAAAGGTTGGGGGGAACATTGGATCTTGTCGTGAAATACTTTGGGGTGTACACACTGGCAAGATCCTCTTGATGATCTCTGTAAGTAGATCGTAGAAATGTTGCCAAATCTCTCAAAGAGCCCAGAATTATTCTCATCCCAAAGACTGACCTTTCCCAACCTGTGAATGGTGCAATATTGCAAGAACCTATGTGAAATGGAGCTTGAGTAATCAGGAAGAATCTTAGCATCTCATTAGTTGCCTTCCATGAGAGAGACTCTTCATGTGTATGCACGATCCTCTGACTCCCTTATAGTTGTGTCTCCCATCATCAGGTGAGGCAGCATCCACCATAAATTCCCTCAAAAAGTAATTATGTCAGTTACCCCAGGATCTGAGAAAAGGGTGCGGGCCCTTGTTGTTGGATAGCATACTTTAGTTCTGAGAGCACTATCTTCTCTAACAAGTGATCATACAGGAACTGTGTGTAGCTATGGTGTATGCATGAAATAAGAAAGAGAGCAGCTGTCATCATCTTTGTTACCTGGCAGATATCTGAGATATCTGAGATTTATAAGGTGTGGGAAAAATACTAAACCTAGTCCGCTTTCTTCTGCTAGTAATTTGGGGAATCCACCCATGATGGAAAAAAAGACAAGCATGGAAAAAAGAGACAAGCTTTAAAGAACAGTTTATGAAATTCTTTTCCAAAGAGGGACTTTACTGAAGACCAGAATAGGTCTGATGAGGTGGGCTGGTGTCAAAATTGATATCTTTCTAATAAGGCTCGAGTATTTAATTAAAATGAATTTAATGCCAAAGGTAGTTGCAGTATTGAGGTGCCAGAGGCAACAGTTGGCCACTTGTGTGAGTCTATTCAGTACTAACAGCAGGAAGTACACCTTAAAGGGACCCCAGAAATCAAACAGCTTGCTGTAGCTGGAATTAATCATTGCAGCAATAATTGGTGTATTTAATATCCCATTATAAAAGGCAGGGAAATTACCTCAAAGAACTGCTACACTTACCTAGTATATTCAGGGCCCAGTTTTGATCCCTGGCACCTCATGGCCTCTCTAGCTCCATTGGGGAGCCCCCCGCAAAGTACCAATTTGTCTTTTGTGTGTATTGCTTAAATTAAATTGAGGAATGGAGGGTGTGTCCATTTTAGTAAAAGTCAAGGACCTGAGAAAAATGAGGGCAACATTGATATCCAAATTTGGCCAAAACGACCCTTTGTTTTAAGTAACTCTAAATCAAATAAAAATAGTTGACTTATAGCTAACAATATAGTGAAAACAAATGACAGTTAAAATTAGTGTCTTTGATGCAAACATGTTTATTATGTACTATGATAATATTTCTGCAGGTAAAAGCATATGGTATATAGCCCAGAAAGATTAAAAAATTATCCTCATTGCCTAAACAATGAAGTTTGAGAGGCTTAACCTGTTTCTTAACTTCTTTTCTCTAAAAAGACTTCATTTGAAGATTCTCATTAGAATTGGATTATTGCTCAAATGAAAAGCATTTATTTTATTTTAGTCAAACCAATACAGTTTCTATCCTGTTAAAAATAAAAATTCACTTGGGGCTGGGAATGTGGCTAATGATAAAGCACATGACTGAGACCTGGGTTTAATTTGTGATGCCAAAATTAATTAATTAATTAAAACAGGTCTTTTCTTCTGGAATTATCTTAGAAGGCTATTTTCTTTATTCTCTATAGAGAATTCTTTCATTCAAAATAAGCACTCTGATCTCGTACTAAATTCAGAAATAAAGGTCAATTATCATCCCATCTTGTCCCAGTTTCATCTTCCCTGGATGTGTTGTCCAGCTGCCTAAGTCTTAAGCTCTCAACCATTTATCCCAGGTTGAATATTATTGATATTCTTCCACACTGGAACCCATGTCCAAGAGGGTTTAAGTTGTTGGAAGATTACCATAAATTTTATCATTAGGATGAATGTGAGACATCATCAGACAAAAGGCAAAAGTCAGGAAACTATTGCAGCTTCCTGCAAAAAAACTAATTAGCTGCCTATATCTGATGCCATAAAAACTTGAAACGCTGGTACTTATTATTAAGTAAAATCACTGTAGATTGATTATGTTCAGAATGCTTACATTTAAGTTGAAACTACTAATTTATACATTTTAGAAAAATGACATAATCACTCAATTTATTGTATGTGTATATACTTACATATGCACAGTACCGCTAGAGGATGCCAGAGTGGACACTAGAAGAAATGATTTCACAGAAGCTGTATTAAAAGGCATATAAACTAGAATATATTAGTTGTGATCCACAAATGATTGGGAATGGGTCTCCTGATAAATTCTTTGAAAAGTTGGTTTCTTTAAACATAATATTTTTTAAATAATATTTAATTTAAACACCTTGGTTACAAACATAATTGTGGTTGGGTTTCAGTTATATAAGAGGACACCCCCCATCACCAGTGCAACATTCCCACCACCAATGTCACAAATATCCCTCCTCCCCCACCTGTACTCTAGACAGGCTTTCCAGTTCCCTCACACATTCTCATTGTTAGGTTAGTTTGCAATGTAGTTATTTCTCTAACTAAACTCATCACTCTTTGTGGTGAACTTCATGAAGTGGGCTATAACTTCCAGCCCTCCTGTCTTTTGTCTCTGAAAATTATTGCAAGAATGTCTTTCATTTTTCTTAAAACCCATAGATGAGGGACACCATTCTGCGTGTTTCTCTCTCTCTCTGACTTATTTCACTCAGCATAATATAAACATAATATTTTTCAACCATATAACAATTTAAAAAAAAGATATTTTTCAAGAAAGTCTAATATGTAAAAGTCTGGAAAGATAGTATTGCAGGTAAGGTACTTGGCCTGCATGTGACCAATCTGGGTCCAATCACTAGAGCCACATATGGTATTCTGAGCACTTCCAGGAGTCATCTCTGAGCACAGAGCCAGGAGTAAGTCCTGAATACAGCCAATTGTGGCCTGATAAAAGAAAAAAAAATAAAAAACTAATAAATAATGTATATTTTTATATAATGGACAACATGCATAGTGAGGATACATTTTCCTCTTTTCAAATCTATTCATCTTTTAGATACACACCTCAAAGAAACTATAAAGCTTATACAAGGTATGGTATTAATTTACTTGTTTTATTATTTATTTATCATTGATTCATAATACAATAGACATTCAGTGATTTAAGTGTGTAATTACCAATATATAAATCTCACCATTTCTACTATTTCTATGTGTTTCTACCATTTATATGTATAAATCTCAAATTTCTATAGGTTCTCTCCACCACTAAAAGATCCAGCTATTTATTCTTCTACATTTTCTTAACTTTTCTTTTCCACTTTAATTTTCTCTAGATCTGGGATTTAAATACATTGTTTTGTGCCAATTTGTTTTCTTTATATGTATAATCCATATATGAGTGGACTGTCAGTAATTGTCTTTAACTTCTTGCCCTGTATCACTTAGCATAATCTCCTTCCCATCTATTTTGGACCTAAAGATACATAAAAAAATGCTTCTCATCACTAATTATTAAGGAAAAGCAAACCAAAGTCTTCATGAGACAAAAATAAAAACACCCTAATGTCAACTAAACTTGCATAACAAGTTTGATAAGATCTGAAGAAAAATACATTAAACTATACTTAACAAATTCGTATTTTCCTAAAATATATTTTAAATATTTCAGTTAAATTTTCCATTTTTGTTTTTCTAAGAATTATTCTTTACATGAGTTTGCCCTTATTTTTAATAACAATAGGCAGCACAAAGATTAAATTCTCACTTTTTTTTTTTTTTTTTTAGAAAAGTGATAACAATACGGTTTATTACCTTAGGAGGACTTCATGAACTTACTTGACTTTGACACCTGGTAGTGTTTTGCTTTGGTAGAGAAAAATAAGTAATCTGGGTTCTAAATCTTATAAATGATCATTTGACTGGAACACTCTGCCTAGTATTCATGAACACAGATGTGCCTTGCTTTTTCACACTTTCCTTTACCAAGACATTGAATTTTTTGTTTTAACACATTGAAGGTTTATGGGTACTCTACTTTCTCAGGTCCATAGGCACCATTTTTCCAAGAACATGTGACATATTTTGTTAATCCTCTCAGTATTCTAAGTTTGCTCATTATTATTTTATTCATTATGTCTATCTGTGATCAGTGATCTTGTATGTTACTATGGTAACCCTTCACTAACAAGAACCCCTGCAACTTGCTGAAGGATCAAATGATATAGCACTTATTAGCAATAAAGTATTTTTATGTGAAGATACTTATATTTTTCTTAGACATAGTGATACTGCATACTTAATAGGCAATAGAGTAAACAGAATATTTGTATATACTGGGAAACAAAAAATATATATGGCTAGTCTCATAACAAAGTTCACCTAATTCCAGTGCTCTGGAATAGAAGCAACAGTGTGTTGAGGTGTTCTAGTAAAACAGACAGAAGAGGGAGCTTGTGTCAGAAGAAATGTAGTAAATTTAGCTCAAAGGGAGACAAGATTTAAAGTTATTCTTGGGCAGATAAAATTGAGAGAGTTTGTTTTGGAGAAAGTATGGATACTAAAAAGAGTTATCTTATTGTTGTCCAAAAAAAAAATAAGTTTAAACTTTGTACTGAATGAGATTGCTGAGAGAACGGGTGAATAGAAAACGATGGAACAAGAATAGACTTTGGAAAGGTATATTTTTGGAAGAGAAAGTTATGAAACTAAAATCAGTAGTTGCAAGAGAGAAGAGGCAGAAAAAGCACATCTTATCTACACAAAAAGAATAATTTCTTTACAGTTGAATTATGAACAAGGCCTTCTTTTCGGAGGCCCTAGAGCTGAGTATGCACCCCTAAAATTCATTGTATTGTAGCTTTGGATTTCTGGACAATTTTATTTGTTTGATGCTGTCACCCCTAAAGGAAAATAATCCTGCTATTGTACGAATGACTACATGGGTGAAAGAATAACTTTCACAGATGAGTTTGCTACTGTGCTTTTATTCTTTGTTTTTATTTTTCTCTTCTATTTTCTTTTTTCTTTTTATTTTTTTCAAATTACTTTGCTTTCACTACTATGGAAACAAACGTGTTATGATCAGCTATATAAACTATGTGATGCATTTTCTTTAAATCAATAATATTTTTCAAAAGTTTAAAGAAGCTTAAGATAGAGAATTCTTTCAACAGTATTAAAAGATAAAACTTCCTTACCACAAATTATTGTTTCTTTCAATCCGAATACCAAGCACATCATTCAATTCCAGCTTTTAATGAGAAGCACTCAAAATAATTATTTTATTGGACTCTGACAGTGTTTTAACACCAACTAGGTTTTGAAGGTGAGGAACTACGAAGATCAGCATGATGTGGTCTTTATCCACTTTGTGTAACCACTAATTGGTGTTATTGTCAAAATTTAATCATCATTGAATTTGTTACTAGAAAGATACATAGACTGAATGAAATCACTTAATATTTGTCATTTTCTTCCTGTCATGGACTCTGTGTGTATATCCAAATAGTTGCAAAAGTGCGATTTTATCTTTATTACTAAGTATTATTCTATTATGTACCTATTAAGTAGTCTATTATGTGTTATTTTGTTTTTTTGTATGCATTTTTCTTCTTGCTTGTGTTAAATGGTGCTGTGTTAAACATACAGCATTTATGTCTTTTGAATTAAGTATTTTTTTATTTTTTTTCTATTTTTTAATTTTTCTAATTTTTTTAAATCTATTTGTCTTCTTGCTTGTGTTAAATGGTTACTTCTTTTTGAATCAATGCTCTATATTCTTTCTGTGAGTATTGGAAGTGGGGTAACTGAATTGTATGACATTTCTATTTGTAATCTTTTGAAAAATTTCCATCCTACTTTTCATAATAGCTGTAACCCCCCTCATGACTATCATTCTGTTGGTGGTGTGAGTGCCTTTGCAATGCCCAAATGAAACATCTGTGGAGTTATACAGTGAATCTATCTTAGAAATCCAAAGTGTATCTAATAATTTCAGTTTTCCTTTGAAGTTTTTTTTTCCTCTGGGTTGTTTTCTAAGTTATGGCCATCACCTTAGAGAGCAATCTAAGCATTACTATTGCTATGGTATGATGGCTGCTCATGATTATTACTGGACATACGATTTTATAGCCTAAGATTGATATTCTTTGCATCTGTTGGCAACAAAGCATATGTTACTTTGGAACCAAATGGCCAACATTTAAAATGTCTATGATAGGGGCTGGTGAGATAGCATGGAGGTAAAGCACTTGCCTTGCATGCAGAAGGTCAGTGATTTGAATCCCGGTATCCCATATGGTCCCCTGAGCCTGCCAGGAGCGATTTCTGAGCATAGAGCCAGGAGTAACCCCTGAGCACTGCTGGGTGTGATGCAAAAACAAACAAACAAACAAGCAAAATAAATAAATAAATAAAATGTCTATGATAATCCAAGACTTTAAGGAATGCTTACAATGATTGTCGGAAAGTTTAATTCTGTCATCAGTTTTGGCTACACTGGCATGTGAACAAGTTTCCTCTGACTCTACATAGTGAAATACTGTGGAATACATATATGATGCAGGCATGGGCTGGTTTGCTGGGAGTGCTCTTTTTTCTGGGATTTTTATGTCCGACATCATCTTTCAGATCTGCAAATTCCTGTCCAATTTTCTTTGAGTCCAAATCACTTCTGTCACTAGAGCACATTTCCTCAGCATTTTGAATCTCTCCTACTTATTTTTCTTCCAACTTCCTTCAATAAAGTGCAATTTTCCAAAAAAGTTTCTGAAATTCTCAGTAGCTAACCACAGCTGAATTACCTGTCTCTGTGGTCTGCTCATGTCTTGGTTTCCAACGCTGACAGCTCTTAGTGTGATGCAAAGCAATGCATTTCCTTATAATGTAAAATTATAAGGAAAATAGAGCAAAGAAACCAAACACCCAGAGATAAATGACTGGAAGTCTAGAAGGAGACAGGCTGGGTCAGAGGGCAAGCAAGTTTTTACAGCCTTTACATTGCAAATTACTCTGTAAAATGACTATCCATTTAAACTCTGCCAACTTAGTTAATGGGCTGTAATGTAATTGTCTGTTTATCTCTTATCCTCATTAGGCTATAGACTCTTCAAGGACTTGTTCATCTCTCAGTGCTCAGCATCTAGCACTTGGGGTGATTGGAACTGGCCCTCATCCGGTTTTACCTTTCCTACCTCATATTCCTAAATGTCCCAAACTGTTTGCATACAGTTGTTGCTATAAAATGCATTCAAGAGTGTTGATAGGGTGAGTAGAAAATGTTCCAGAATGTTCTTCCAAATGTAGCTCATTAAAAAGCTCTTTATCATGTGTATAGGGGGTGCTGGTGAAGGTGTAGGGAGGGCCACACCCAGTCATGCTAAGGGCTTACTCCTGGCTGTGTGTGCACTGATGACTCCTGTCATTGCTCAGGGTACCATATAAGATTCTGGGGGATTGAACCCAGGTCAGCTGCACTCAAGCCAAATGCTCTAACCTTTGTATTAACTCACCAGGCACTATGCTTCTTTATTTTTATATATAAAGTTTAACTTCTGCATCCTTACACAATTATGCATAATACAGTCTTTATACATAAGTAGTCTTGATAACTCTATGTCAGATACTGTTTGATTTGAATTCGGTTGGACACTGACGTTTTATAAACGTGGAGGTTAATATATGAATATTTGAAATAATTTTCTTCCAAAATTCAACTGTATTAGTAAATGAAATTACACTAACTTCCTGCAGAGTGAAATTTTTGAGAGCATGTTTCTATGGTGATTATCTTAAAATGTCATATTAGATTATAGTTTTATGACTGGGACCCAAAAAATTAAATCTCTAAAAATCAGCAGGGAATGTGCTACTTCCATTTAAAATCTTTGGTAAAGTTACCAAAACAAAAAACAAAAAAACAAAAAAAAAAAACTTTGCGATGCTTTTTTAAATTATATATATATGAGTTTGTAAAGATAAAGATTATATATTCACTATTTGCAAAGCTGTAACTCGCATCACTTATGTTTGAAGGAAATTCATATGTATTTGTATTTAAAGACACAAGACTTAATGACATGCACATAACAAGTGAAAAGTATAAACTCTGTTCTTTTTTGGAGAGAACACCTGGCAGTACTCAGGGCTTGCTCCTGGCAATGTGCTCAGGAAATCATTCCTGGTGGGCTTGGCAGACCATATGGGATGCTGGTGATAAATCTGGGTCAGCTGCAAGCAAAGCAAGATACCTGGCAGGATAATACCTATATTATTGCATTGGCTTCCTATGTTCTAAAATCATAATTATAATATGATAATTATGATAAGAGATCAAAGTATGATAAGCCGATTATTATCACAGAAATTAAGAACAAAGTACAGGTACAGGGACTGGAGAGAGAGTCCAACAGGTAAGGCACTTGCTTTGCATGCAGCTGACCTGGGCATTCTTATGGTCCCTGGAGCACTGTCAGTAATACAGGTCAGCAGTTAATTCCTCAGCATTGACAAGTGTAGTCCCCTAAACCAAACCCAAACCCCTTAAAATTAAAAAGCAAAACCAAAAACTGTGTGAAAAGGAGGAAAATTTACACTGGAGTTATTTCCATGTATCAACAAATGACCATTTCAGAGGTAATTCTTATTTTGATTTTTTTTAATAGGTCCAAGTTGGAATAATGCTTTTCATCATATAAATAAACTGCTAACATCTCTGCTTTTAATTTTCCTGATGTTTGGACCACATCCTGTGGTACTTAGGGATTACTCCAGTTATTTGGTAGTTGGAGAACAGTCCTAACCTCACTCCACATATAGAGCATGCACTTCGGCCCTTTGATTTTTCTTTTAGCCCCTGAATTTCATCTTTTAAGTGAAAATGTCTTGGTCACCTGCTAGGTTCCAAGACTTTTTAATGTCATTATTTACAGATGTTTTGTTTAACAATTCAAATTCAGCTTCTGCTGTTTAGCTTTCTGCATACATTTACATGTGTGTAAATAAGCATGGAAATGTTTGTTTTTCTTGTCTATTCTTAATAATGTTTAATAGTATATGTAGAATGAATCAGGATGAGCAATGAGTTTAGGTAGAGAAAAAATATGTTATTTACAACACAAAAATCTGAAACCATATGCTCTGCCCTTAAAATATATTTGGTAAAAGCAGAATTGGTACAAAATCAGAAGGGCAAAAATAAATAAATAAATAAATAAATAAATAAATAAATAAATAAATAAATAAATAAATAAATAAATAAATAAAATAGAAAGGTTAGAAAGACCTAAAAATGTTAAAAAAAATAACTCCAAAAAATATTTTTTGCAGAACAGGTTTGAACAAGAACATAGATTGAAACTCTGTGTTTCTAAAGTGTATATACTTTTTGGACTGTCCAGTTCTATGTTGTGAAGGAAATGGTTCTTTTCATACTAAAATTTCTGGGGTGTCTTTCTGCCTACTAACTAAAATTCTTTAAACATTTAAGCTTCTTCATTGGTTAAAAAAATAAAAAAAAATTGTCAATTCAGAATCATCCACTTTTGTATCTTGAATAATGCTCTTCTAGTGTTGACACTGGCATTACACTAGTAATATTGTGGAACTTAGTTTGTGTGGGGTTTTTTTCTTCCTTTTCTTTCCCTTGTTGCTTTCCTTTCTTCAATGGCCTTGAGAACTCTACACATTTGTCTGTTGTAATGTCCAAAAGTTGTGGTCCTGGCGAGGTTTTGACCCTTTTTGGTCTATTGTGTTCACTCATTTTTTTAACTGCAGCATTCACAAGGGTGTACTGGGTATGTTTGAACACACAATGACCTAGATCAAACCCTCTAGTTGCACTGGGCATACCAGATAGCCAAGCTGTCACTATTGTGCTTGTCATATGTAGGTAGCACTGGAAATAAAACTTTTGCTCTTGTGTCTACAAAGTAGGTGCTATCAATCACTGAGCAATTTCTAAGTACCATCACAGCAATTTTTAAATGAAAAGAATAGTCACCACCATTGAATCACCATTGCATTCTTTTAAGGGCATGAAAAAAATAATTTCTTGGATTTGTTGAAAATATAGATGATGGAAAAAAATAGTACTCTCCACCTAGAATCCCATAAAGTCTTCTGAGCCAGGAGTGATTTCTGAAAGCAGAGCCAGGAGTAACCCCTGAGCCCCTGCAGGGTGTGGCCCAAAACAAAACAAAACAAAACAACAACAAAATAAAGTAACCCAAGAGAAAAGAGATTTTTGTCAAAGATGTGGTTGATAGATATATTCACAGTTCAGTTGTATTTCAGTTATAAGAAAATATAAATTTTTGGTTTTCTAATCTATGTAGAAGATTTTTGCATTGTTTCTTCAATTGGAATGTTATTGAAATAGCTGTGAGTGCATTTTCACAGAATAAATAAAATATTGAATTAAACTGAATTGAAAATCATGGCTGTGCCATACATAGTTTGGGGGTTTTCAGTTGGCAAAGTGTTCACTGCTGTCAGCATCAACAACACATTTTATTATAACAATGACTCCAAGCTTTTAGAATGTGGTTTTATTTTGGACTTCAAGATGTGTGGTTAGAATAATTGGATAATCTACTGGAATGGGAACAACCTTGTAGTAGAAAAAGGGAAAAAATGCCCAGGTTTGAAGAATAGGAAATTAGAAAGTGGTTAAAAAGGCAGAGCTGGAGTGCCCAGAACTGCCTTTATTTGGTTATTGCTACAGAGATTAACTATTCCCAATGAGAATTCTGGTTGCTTTATAAGTCTATTAAATTTTGCAGTATAAGTGACATGTGGAAAAGTTCTGGCTTCAGGTGAAAAGCTTTTTAACTGTCACCTAAAAACATTGACCGATGATGAAGCGTAAAAGAAGTTCGAACTTCTTGTTCTCAGTGTTGACAAGCAGAACTAGGGGGATAAGAAGACCACCCAGTCTGTTAAGATTTTCCTCTATTGCACGATTTCTATGTGACTTTTAGCATCTTTGTACATTGATGCACTGGAACATGTTGACTTTGGTAGATTAATTTGATAGCTCTAGATCAACATTTATTATCATAGTTGTTACCAACCCTTTTAATTTGGTAAAATAAGCATTATTTTACTAATCAATATAGATTATTGGCAATTTGATCTTCCAACTTAAATTATAGTCATTTAATTGTGTAATTTGAAAGTGAAGAGATTAAATGTTTAATTTGATTTTTAATAATATCTTTTTAAGCACCATGATTACAAACATGTTTGTAGTTGGGTCTCAGCCAAAAAAACAACAATCCCCATTACCAGTGCAACATTCCCACAACCAATGCCCCTCATCTCCTTCCTCCACCAACACCTGCCTGTATTTGAAACAGGCATTCTATTTCTCTCACTTACTAACATTGTAATGATAGTTGTTAGTATAGTTATTTCTCTAACTGCATTCACCACTCTGTTATATGTAAAAGGAGTGTCTTTGAGCAAACATCCTAGGTAAGTATATTTTTGAAGGCATATTTTACACTTGAGTTTCATTGCCTGTGATACCTTGCGCATGTTGCCCATGTTACATGATTTCTTTCTCACTTTAACTCAAGAATAAAAAATTTGAGGCCGAGAGTTATGTAGTGGCTTCATCCCCATCACAATATATGGGCCCCAAAGCCCAACAGGAGTGAACTCTGAAAGCAGAAAAAGAAATGATCCCTGAGCACAGTGACGTGATGTCCCATAACAATGAGAATAATAAAACAATAACATATGTGTCCAAAGTGGATGAGCTGCAAGTGGAATAAATATTTATTATTATTATTATTATTATTATTATTATTATTATTATTATTATATTATTTTGTTTAGGGACCACATCCAGCAATACTCAGGGCTTGCTCCTGGTTCCATACTCAAAAACTGTTCTTATACTGCTCAGGAAACCCTATGGAATACTGGGAATTGAACCTGAGTCCTCATGCAAGACAAGCACTTTACCAGATATTCTAACTTTCTCATCTTTAAATATATGTTTTGATTCAGGATTTTCTGCATAGAGATCTGATACCACTACATGATCTAAATTATGCAATTAGATATTTAAACATTATAAAACAAGGGATCTTGCTGATTAGAGTTGTAAATATATTTTCCTTCAAGTAAACTCATTTGTTTCACAAAATACAATTGGAAATTTTTTAACAGAATATAAAAGGTGAGAATGCCTCAGTAAAAAAATAAACATAAGTATTGCTCAAATAGTATAATTCAGTTATATCATTATGAGCAGGTTTGAAATCTGTGTATCTAAAAAGTATTTTTGCTTTGCTGCTTACAAATGAGTGTGTTAGGAGATGCTTAATAGAGTATTAATAGAATGAAATAAAGGAAGTTTGTAAACACAGAGATTAAACTCATTGGAATTGTACTTTATGTCCAATATATGAATGTGGTATCTGCATTTATATACTTCATGGATACTGACAGTTCTCTCTGAATTTAGTGCCATTTATGCTAGGAGGAAAGGGATAAATTTAGGGAATATTTTGTAGTATGCCAGTGACCCTTCTGATATACCTTTCACCTGTCATAAATGTAACAATGTGAGAAATTGATAACCTCATGATATGATTTCTGAACCTTTGTCTCTAAAATAATAATCTCCTAGAACACATGAAAGATGAGGTCATAAAACCAGACATACTTTTTAGGTTTTATAACCAGTTTAGAGTTTTTCAGTGTATAGTTCTAAGAATATCATATCTGATTTCAAAAGTAGCAAGCACAGTTTTCCAAATGCAGCTAATAATGTGTTGGCTTATAAAAGAAGACAGTTACCTAGAGGGTCATTAGGATATTTTGGCTGTGAGTTTTGGCTCATGGTAGGAGTACAACTCAAATCCTACGAACTTATAAGGCATCTAATTTCAAAAGAAAATTGAAATTGCCTTGAACCATATCTTACAATCAAGCTCAGCAAAGTTCCTTCCTTCCTTTTTTCCTTCCTTCCTTCCTTCCTTCCTTCCTTCCTTCCTTCCTTCCTTCCTTCCTTCCTTCCTTCCTTCCTTCCTTCCTTCCTTCCTTCCTTCCTTCCTTCCTTCCTTCCTTCCTTCCTTCCTTCCTTCCTTCCTTCCTTCCTTCCTTCCTTCCTTCCTTCCTTCCTTCCTTCCTTCCTTCCTTCCTTCCTTCTTCCTTCCTTCCTTCCTTCTTCCTTCCTTCCTTCCTTCCTTCCTTCCTTCCTCCTTCCTTCCTTCCTTCCTTCCTCCTGCCTCCCTCCCTTCCTCTCTCTCCCTTTCTTCCTCCCTCCCTCCCTCCCTCCCTCCCTCCCTCCCTCCCTCCCTCCCTCCCTCCATCTCTTCCTCTCTCCCTTCCCCTTCCTCCTTTCCATCATTCCTTCCTTTATTCTTTCTTTTATGCATTTTCCTTCATTCCTTCCATCATTTCTTCATTCTTTCCTTCCTTCATTCCTTCTTTCCTTCCTTTCTTCATTCCTTAATTCTTTTCTTCTTTTCTTCCTACCTTCCATTTTCTTCTTTGATTCCTTCCTTTCTTTTTCCTTTCTTTCTCCCTTTCCTTTCTTCGTTTATTTCCTTCCTTCTTTTCCCATCTTTTGCTCCATTTTATTTTCTTCTTTTTCTTCCTTTCTTCCTCCCTTTCTCTTTCTTCTTTCTTTTTCTTCCTTTCTTTCTTTCTCTCTCATTCTTCCTTTCTTTCTTCCTTTCTTTCTTCCTCTCATTCTTTCTTCCTCTCTTCCTCTTTCTTTCTTTCTTTCTTTCTTTCTTTCTTTCTTTCTTTCTTTCTTTCTTTCTTTCTTTCTTTCTTTCTTTCTTTCTTTCTTTCTTTCTTTCTTTCTTTCTTCTTTCTTTCTTTCTTTCTTTCTTTCTTTCTTTCTTTCTTTCTTTCTTTCTTTCTTTCTTTCTTTCTTTCTTTCTTTCTTTCTTTCTTTCTTTCTTTTTCTTTCATCCTTTTACTCAAATTATTTTATATTCACTGAGCAAAAGTATGAACTTCCCTCTTGAAACTCTCCTTGAGCAAAATAAGTCACTTTGTGGTAGGGAGATTAAAACCAGTATTAATTCCTGCTATGTACAGAAGACAGATTAGACTTTTGTCACACAGGGCAATTATTGGACCATGTGAGTAGAATGTGTAGACTGATAATTCATCAATGTACCTGCTGTTTGAGGATCAGAAATTTCTCCTGGGCTTCTGTAACATTCTTTTATCAGATGTTTTGGGTCATAAGTTTCTTCTGGAAGTTGACAGGAACATAAAAATTGCACAACATTAAATTTTTCATGAAAGAAGTACTTATATTTTCATAGCACATAGGCTCTAATTAGAGTAAATTACTCCTGATGGAATATGCATTCTGCAGTAGCAGGAAAGGAACCAAATTTAATTTCTCAGTGCCATAGGGAGGTCTTGACTATTCAAAACCTGTCTCTAAATCTTAGAAACTATGGTTTCAAGGGCTAAGCTAATAGAATAGAGCAGGAAATAAGCCTGATTAGCATTTTGTAAGTAATTTTGAGCACAAAAGATACATTTACAATAATAGCCGAGACTTATCATCTACAATTGAACTTGACACTGGCAAATAGAGAAAAGTAAATTGAATCCATTAAAATGACATCAAATAAATTATGATATTCATTTTCTTGTACACTGATTATCACTTTTTAATTTTTTTAAAATTTGGTTGTATCTCTCTCAACCCTCATAAGGGGAGTGGGTCTGTATTGACATAGATGGCTTGGGAAATATTATCTACACATTATTCACTTATTCTTAATCTAGAACACAGCTTTCTCAGAGATCCTTGTACTCTACAGCCTGTCAATCACTGTTACCTATCATAAAAAAGGCCTGGAGGTGTCCATTTTTCCAACCCATTTAAAAATATAAACTCTATTTTTTTTTGTCGAAGGCATAATTTTTTTCACTAAGCACTGGCTAATTATAGCTATTATTGTGTGGTTATAAACACATTGATAGTTCTCAAAACATATAAATATAATAACCATAGTATTCACCATATTTAGAAAGGAAAGCAGATTTTTATGTGGTTATGATTGTAGTTGGGGAAAGAAAAGAAAACACATGTGTTTTAGTAGAATTTTAGCATAGGCATTTCTCTGTGTTTATTGTGTATTAGGTAGAGCCAAGTATTCTGTCTTGAACATTCGTGATGCTTAACCATTAAAAGAACTGTGAAACAGAAGACAGTTTTTCTTTATGTTGAGCCCTTGTTCTTTTCTTTTCTTTTTTTTTAATTTTTATTTTGACCATATTGGATTACTTATCTTTCACAGTAGTATTTCAGGTACATATTAACATTGAATCAGGGGAATACCCATCACCAAATGTGTCCTCCCTCCGCCCCCCCTTTCCCTTCCTGCAACCCATAGCCCCCACCATTACCCCCCAGGCTGCTAGAGTAAGTGGTCCCCTCTGTATCTAGCTTACTATCAGTGATCATATATCTATTTGGTCCTGGTAGCCTCCCTTGTTTCCCTCTCTATTTGAGAGGCGGAGCTAGATAGTTCGAGTTATGTGATTTTGTTTGAAGGAAAGAAAAGCAATAGAATGGGTTTAAAAAAAAATCAAATAAGCTGAAAATGGGTGGAGTTCTAGAGGCTTTCAACTTCAGTTTGAGAGAGGACAGGAAAAAGGTAATTGAAACACTGCAACAATACAGAAAGAAATATCAAATAAAATATCCAGTGAGTACTACAGCAATAAAGACAAGCACCACACAATAGTCTCAGTCCTGAAATCAAACCATGGAGTGCAAAAAAGAAAGAAAAAGATAAAATAAAATAAAATAAAATAATATAATAAAATAATAAAATAAAATAAAATTGGAGACATCAACTTCAATATCTACACCAAAATAAAGAAGTCAAAAAATCAATCAATCAATCAATATATATGTGAATAAAAGGATTATTTTGTGCTTTTTTTTCCCCCTGCATAGGCACAGCAACTACTGGGGACATTATAGATGGAATTCCCTTGGCCTAGTCAGTGGTCGGCAACCTGTGGCTCACTAGCCACATGTGGCTCTTTAAACTTTTAATTTGGCTCTTCTGTGTGCCCGGCGGCTGCTCCAGGATTCAGGACTCTGCTCCTAGCCTCTGTCAGTGCGCACCCTGTGTGGCTCTCAAAATAAATTTCAATCGTGGTTTTGGCGAGATTTGGCTCAGTTGAAAAAAAAGGTTGCTGACCACTGGTAGGTGATACAGGGTTACTGTATCTCCTAGGAGCCCTTGTTCTAAACTTTCTGAAACTATCATTGAAAAGGCAAAGTGCCCTTTCTTTGCATACCCATTAAACAAATTTGTCATTGGATAGTTGCTTCCCTCCCTCCCTCCCTTCCTCCCTCCTTTCCTCCCTCCCTTCCTTTCTTCCTTCCATCCTTCCTTCCTTCTTTCTTTCTGTCTACCTCCTTCTTTCTTACTTCCTATTTTAATTCAAAATGATATCATTAGACTTAGGTACAACTATGTTAAAAGTCATAATGCTGTTAATGTTAATAATATCGATGTACAAAATTATTGCACCTTACCAGCATCAAAGTGACAAGACCTTTGACCATAGTCTGTAGGCTTTATTACCTAGACCAGAACCACAGTCACAAAGAATTATTATCTTGGTATAGACAGAGATAATCAGCAAGGTATTTTAAGTAGTGACCCACTTGGTTCCTAGGCACTGCAAGCAGTGGTACTTGCAGATATGGTCGAACCAGATATAACCAGAAAAAAAAAAAAGCCAGATATTATCAAGCACACTTTCTTAAAAAAAAAAAAAGATTTAATGCCTTTACTGATTTTCCATTACAAGAATGAATTCTCCAACACAACTGTTCTTTCAATGGAGTAAATAATGTAGTGAAAAATAAAACTATAGTAAAAACATATCATACAGTTTCAAGCATTAAATTAAAAACAAAAAAATTGTTTGTAGGAAAAGTATAGTTGGCTTTGGCTAAGAAAGTAAAGCATGAGAAAATGGAGATGGTTAAAGTAAACCCAGTGATCATTTCATTGACCGAGTGCTTTCACATATGTTCACTGTCTTATAGAACTAGGCACCTTCCATTTCCACAGGCGATGTTCCAAATATTTGCCCCGCTTTCTAATGGTTTCTATGCCAACAGTAGATTATTCTATTGCACTGGAACTAATCTTTTCCTTTTCTAAATTGCCAGGATACTTTATTTATATCAATTTTATAGTACGTACTCTGAGGATTACATTGCAGTTATCTGTGTGTGTTTTATCTCTATGATAAATTAGTAAGAGGAAGACCTTGTAATTGGCTATATATACCTCCACCTTATTTACTAGACATGATCAACAAGTTTTGGATGATGAAGGTTTCCTTGATTTATGTAAGCAAGTGCAGGCTAAGAACAAATTCATTTGTGTAATAAAAGCACTTTATAATTGTGCCCTTTTGTTGCTATCTAAAAGACCACCAGGTTGGTATGGTCCATAGGTGAAAACTTAAAATGTGGGTCAATATTATTTTCACTTTGTTCTAATAATTAACCTATATATGATCTCTATATATGCCCTCTATTCATATTTTACTAGATTCTTTCAAAAGATAGCACAATACATGTGGTATGTCATTTTCAGCCAACCAGTTTGCTTAACAGTTTACTTAATAAAAGTTACATATTTTTATTATTTTAATGAATTATTTATTTATTTATTTGGTTTTTGGGTTACTCCTGGCTGTCTGCTCAGAAATAGCTCCTGGCAGGCACGGGGGACCATATGGAATACTGGGATTTGAACCAACCACCTTTGGTCCTGGATCGGCTGCTTGCAAGGAAAACGCTGCTGTGCTATCTCTCCAGGCCCTTTAATGAACTATTTAACTCATATCCTTTTGAATATTGTCTCAGTACTAATAGGAACAAGTTTCTTAATCACCCCATGTGATTTTTTTACTTTGCTTTATTTGCATAAAAAATTGTGGGGCCAGAGCAATGGCACAAGCAGTAGAGTGTTTGCCTTGCATGCTCTAACCTAGGATGGACCATGGTTTGATCTCCCTGCATCCCATATGGCCCCCAAGCCAGGAGCAATTTATGAGTGCATTGCCAGGAGTAACACCTGAGCATCACTGGGTGTGGCCCAAAAACAAACAAAAAAATTGGCAAAGGACTACAAGTTATGCAAAAGTCTTGAAATTTTAGTTAATTTTTTTGGTGGGAGGCACACCCAATGATGCTCATGGGTTACTCCTGGCTATGCACTCAGAAATCGCTCATGGCTTGGGGGACCATATGGGATGGGGTGCCAGGGATCGAATCCAGATCTATCCTGAGTTAGCCACTTGCAACCACTGTGCTATTTCTCTGGTTTCAGAAATCTAGAAATTGTAGTTAGGTATGTGTTTTCTGTTGTGTAAATTCTGTCATTCACTAGATCTTATCATGTAGTAAGACATTTAAAAAATCCAAGGGGAGAAAATAAAGTCTAAAACAGACCTGACTTTGGGAAAACAATAACAAAAAATGTAATTTTAAATATAAAAATATTTTCAGCAAGCAAAATCACATTCCCATTACTATTCAGAATCATACTGTATTTTGTTTAGCTTACAAATTGAATGCTTATCATGTATATTGATATGTGTATCATTCACAATGTCCAGAGGGTAAAAATCAGGTTTTTTTTAAATAAATGTTGCAAAATGCTGATGTCATTATGTTCCATATTTTATCCCTTGAGTGAACTGTCAGGGAGAATTGGTTCCATTTTGCTTTAGATTTCATTGATATTGCTTTGTTTGCCTTTCATTTTCTATATCTCTATTAACATCTGGACCTCAGGAGATATTACCTTGAAATTGGCAATTGCATCTGGGCCATGCAATATGCCAGGTCTCCTCCTTCATGATACTTTATCCCCAAGAGAAAACAAGAGATGCCCTCCTGCAAAAAACAGAGTCAGCCACCAGCTTTGTAAGGCTAATGGACTGGAACAGTGGAAGGTCTAAAATACTTAGTACAATTCCTGAAAATTAGTCACATATTAAAATATGTGTAGCTTTTATATCAGCCATTTGTATATGTGTTTCTATAATCACAAAAAATAGGCTAAGGATTCTTGTACTTGAAAGATTGTATCTGTTGGTAACTGTCATGAATCTGGACATAAACCCAAACTAAGGCACTCCAAGATATTTGTGGTGGTTGTTTTGTGTTGTTTTGGTTTTGCCTGATGGGTATAAAGAAAGATGATAGCTCTCAGAATCAAAAAGCAGCATTCTTATTAACTTAATTCTCATTTAAATATTATTTAGAATATAACATTTTCTAAATATTACTCTGCGAGCATATATGAACTTCATCTTCAAAATTTATTTTATGGGGCTTGAGAGATAGCACAGCTATAGGGTGTTTGTTTTGCATGTGGCTAACACAGGATGGACTCTAGTTCAAATCCCACATCCCACATGGTCCCACGAGCCTGCCAGGAATGACTTCTAAGCACAGAGCCAGGAGTAACTCCTAAGCGCTGCTGGATGTGACCACTCAAAAAATCATTTTATTACATACTTGAAATTGAGCATCATCTGCATGCAATCTCTCCAATTATATAAATGCTAATCTGTTTCAAAATGTGTTTTGTACTTAAGTCATACTAATAACTAATTTATAATAAAACACAAGAGTATGCACTAAAAATCAACATTTTTACCTAACAAGTTATATATAAAATGTACTTGTTCTTTGCTCATGTAATATTGATATAGATGTCTAATGCCAGAAATTTAGATAACTTAGTTTACTATATTCTGCTTCCTTCAGTCAACAAAATATCATTAACCTTTTTGAAGTTTAATAAATCAAAGTCTAGGTTGAACAAGGTTTCTTGAAATATATAGATGAAAACATGGGCAACATTATCTTTGAAATAATTGTCAGAGCACTGTTTGGGAGTTTATTTTACCCAAATGGTAAGGAAATCCAGCTTTAAAATATGAGCAAAATGGAACCAAAGAGATAGCACAGCATTAGGGTGTTTGGATAGAAGGTGGTTGGAATCCCAGCATTCCATATGGTCCCCCAAGCTGATTCTGAGCACGGAGCCGGAAGGAAGGAAGGAAGGAAGGAAGGAAGGAAGGAAGGAAGGAAGGAAGGAAGGAAGGAAGGAAGGAAGGAAGGGAGGGAGGGAGGGAGGGAGGGAGGGAGGGAGGGAGGGAGGGAGGGAGAGGGAGGGAGGAAGAGGGAGGGAGGGAGGGAAGGAGGGAGGAAGAGGGAGGGAGGGAGGGAGGGAGGAAGAGGGAGGGAGGGAGGGAGGGAGGAAGGGAAAGAGGGAAGTGGAGGGAGGGAGGTAGGAAGAGGGAGGGAGGGAGGTAGGAAGAGGGAGGGAGGGAGGAGAGAGAGGGAGGGAGGGAGGAAGGAAGGAAGGAAGGAAGGAAGGAAGGAAGGAAGGAAGGAAGGGAGGGAGGGAGGGAGGGAGGGAGGGAGGGAGGGAGGGAGGGAGGGAGGGAGGGAGGAAGGAAGGAAGGAAGGAAGGAAGGAAGGAAGGAAGGAAGGAAGGAAGGAAGGAAGGAAGGAAGGAAGGAAGGAAGGAAGGAGAAAGAAAAAAGTGCAAAAAGGACTTCATCAAACTAAAAAGCTACACTGTAGAATCAGGTAGATATTATGGAAACTAAAGTGGAGATGCCTCAAAAACTTGAAAAGAAATGGTACAGCTGGGAAGGTGTTTACCTTCAATGTAGCTGACTCTGATTCAATAATCTGGCACCCCTATGTGATGCCCCTACAATGTCCAGGAGTCATCCCTGAGCACCGATCTAGGAGTAACCCCTCAGATCTAATGAATGTGGCCTAAAAAAAAACAGAATAAAAATAACAAAATAGTGTCCCCACTACTCAGTTATTGAATACTGAGTTATCAGTACTGAGTACTCAGTTACCGAATTACCTTCTAAATAAAAAAATTCAGTTATCGAGTTACCTTCTAAATACAAAAAAATTCATTTGAGTTCATATATGTTACTATGTTTACTGCATAATGATTTACAATAGCCAAGAACTAGAAAAAATTGAAGTGCCCATCAACTTATGAATGAAGATGTGATATATAAGTAATGGATTGGCTATCAGCTATTAAACACACACACACACACACACACACACACACACACACACACACACACACACACACACACATGATAGCCACAATTTGTAACATCATAAAAAGAACTTGAGGGGGCCCGGAGAGATAGCACAGCGGTGTTTACCTTGCAAGCAGCCGATCCAGGACCAAAGGTGGTTGGTTCGAATCCCGGTGTCCCATATGGTCCCCCGTGCCTGCCAGGAGCTATTTCTGAGCAGACAGCCAGGAGTAACCCCTGAGCACCGCCAGGTGTGACCCAAAAAACCAAAAAAAAAAAAAAAAAAGAACTTGAGGGAATTATGCTTGGTAAAATAAGCCAGACAGTGAAAGACAAACACTGTGTGATTTAACTCATATGTGGTACATAGAGTAAATAAACAGATAAACTAAATAAAATAAAAACTCTCTGGCTCTAACACCAATAAAGTGGTTGGAGAAAAAAGAGATGCAAATTGGGGTGAAGCAATCTGTGGTATGGTGTAGGTTGGACTGGATTGTATGAGTGAACTTTCTGTACTATGTGTTCATGTTTATTTGCACTGCACACTAAATGTGAAAATGTATATTACTTCAACGGACAAAAATAAATGAAACATAGATAATGTTTTTCTAAGGACAGGGTTTTTATAAAGCTACTCAGTTTTTTTCCCAGTTAACTGCACCCAAGACCCTTCCCATTTCTTGTTACCATAAATAGCACTTTGATAATCAAACATCTTTAAGTTTCTTTGTGGGAAATTCCTAAATGTAAAATTTCAAATGTGCATACCTTAATGTCAAACATAATACCCTTTTGTTTATATACTCTGTATATTGTCAACTTGTTCTTTAGCAGTATATGAAAAAGGACCAAATTTGTGCCAACATGGGTTAATAAGTTCTTTAAATTCACCAAACTATTGAAATAAGCATGGTTTTCTTTGTCTTTTCAAATACAATTATTGATAGTGTAAGATGTTTTAAACAATCCATTCCAGCTGACTTTGGTTTCATTAGAAAGTTAAGGTAAACATCTCAGTTCTATAGTATGTGTCACAAAGAATTTGCCCACAGCATAAACTACCAGCCTGTAAACCAAATCTTTCACATCCTCTGTGCAAAGATTACTTGCATCCAGGTACCAATATCTCTCCATTTACTTTCTTTTTTATTTTTACTTAAAAACATTTTCATTATGGGGCCAGAGCAATAGCATGGTGGATAGGGCTTTTGCCTAGTAGGCAGCCAACCCAAGTTCGATTTATGGCATCCCATATGGTTTCTGAGCCTGCCAGCCTGCCAGGAATAATTTCTGAGTCAACAGCCAAGAGTAACTCCTGAATATTGTCAGGTGTGGCCCTAAAAAAAAATCATTATTTACTCTGAAGTATTGTGCTACTTGAGGAATTCTTCAGTATTTATTAAATAGACTGCATTTCCCCTTTACTTCTATGCATTACACAAAGTTGGTTTAACATGTCTTTTATTTAATTTCGTTTATCAAGACAATGACAGGGCTTAGTTCATTTTCCTGTACTTCTTTTAGAGCAACAAGAGTTGTCTACAATTTCTTTGAGTCAAATGACCCATCCAATTTTGCATCCACATTGTAATATTTTTTATTACGCTGATTTTTCTCCTACTCACTCACAAGGATCTCACGATGTAGAAACCAGCATATGGTGGAGAACGGATCCCACAGAAAATTCAAAGACTTGAACTTACTCCCTTTATTTACTAACAGATTAAATATCTAGATATTGTATTGTATTTTTTTAATTTTACCAAGTGAGCACCACTATCCTTTTCCGTAATCCTAAAATTCAACTCTTCTACCTTTATTTTTCCCTCTTCTATCTATTTTTATCTAGTCCTTTGGCTTTATACCCAAGTAAGGACGCCTGACCATTTGCAGCTCACATCAATATCAAATGCTTTAAACTGGATGGCAAACCTTATAACATCACAGAGCAGGTCTCTTGTGAGGAAACAAGTATAAGATGGCACCTGAGATTCATTGTGAAGACACTACTTCTTCAATAATAAATTAATATCCTAAGGGCAGCTTCTGGACAGCTAAGTTGTTTTTTCCTATGGATTTTCCCTAGATTTTAGGGCTTAGGGCATTTTTGAAGACTCCTCTGAACTGTTGTTTTTCCTCAGATTTTCTTTTATATAATACTTCTTGAGCTTGCCGTGTGGTCTCCAGTCACTGGCCAAATGGAAAAATCAATCTCACATCTTTACAAATTAAAATCAAATGATTGTATAACTCTGAGCAATTGGAAAATATGGAAGTGATCATTAAAAGACACATATCCTTATTTCTATGCATATTTTGATTAGTCTGTTTTTTTTTGAAAGAATATCAAATGAGAATTTCTGTGCTTGCTTTCAGAGTGCATCATGGGAGGAAGGTGTATGGGGTCCCCTACAGTGATAAAAGCAGAGAAAAACAATTGCTTTGTGAATGCATTCCTTATGACTGTTAAAGTTCTTTACATTAAGTTCTTTATAGTGAAAACTCATATTTTTCACATATGTTCATCAAAACTATTTACTTTTCCACATATGTATTATATAATGAAAGACTACAAAATGACTCCGTAATAAAAATAAACAAATGCCATATATTTATGGGTAGTTGAGTAATTTGTGGGTAATTTTGACCAAGTTTAAATAACAGGGATATATATGTATATAAATATATATATGACAGTGATGTATAACACACACATATATGTATATATATATGTATATATATATATATAATGTTTGAACCACTTTTGTCCGTGCTCAGGGCTTACTCCTGGCTCTTGGCTCAGGGAGTTTTTCCTCAGTGCTGGGAGGACTAAATGTGGGCATAGGAATCCATCATCCAACCCAGATTAGCCACTTAAAAAGCTGTACGCTCTTCAGCCCTGTATTTTAATATTTATTCATAACCTATTGGCTAGAGGCTTATTCAGAAAAGATTATTGATAGTGCTTTTCTCTCTTTCCCTCATAAACACTTTGATATATTGTAGGGTTCATTCATATTGACTACACTTTCATAGGTTGATAAAAGAAAATGGAGTATTAGTACTGCGAGTAAGGTGCTTGTCTTGCATGTGAATGCCCTGGGTTTGAAGCACAGAATGGTTCCCTTATTCTAATAGGAAAGATCTCTGAATGTAGAGCCAGAATCAGCCCTGAGAACCTCCAAATGTGGCCTCCCCCCCAAAATGGATCACTCATTTCTATTAATGCAGCAGTGTCTGTAAATACACGTGAAAATTCAAATTGAGCCCCTTTTTTTCAGAATGACTATATAAAGTAATGTGTTATTTTGGTTTCCTATTTGAACTGCTAGTTTTTTATTTATGATAATCTTATTCTGAAATGCCTATTTCTCAACCATCCTTCAGGCAATATTTTAAAGTTACCAAGTGCATATAGAGTGGTTTTATAACCTTCATAATGTTGAGAGAAAGCATTTTCTCTTTTAAGACATACTCTTCTATACCAACATCTCACAGCCAAATAAATATATTTAATGTTCAAATAAGAGTTTTTACTATGAACCCTGTGTGATTCTGAAGCTGTACTGGTGAGCTTATCTGTCAGACTTTATGAGGTAAATAGGTTACAGAAATGGAGGCATGTAACAGACATTATGTTTCCTCAAGGAGTCACTTCGTTCTGACTATCAATGTGGTTAGACTCCAAAGTATTGTTTAAATTAAATGGAAGTCTTACTTGGGAACAAATTCAAGTAAAAAGAAGCAGGAGAAAATACATTTTAATTTTTATTATTTTCTTCCTTATTCCCCTTATACCCACCAATCTAATGCAAAATTTATTTATATAAGCCATGATATTTTCTCAAGTTGCTCAAAGCAGCAACTCTCTTGCATTTATGAAATCCAATAACTAATCCAAGCTCCGCATGCTCCCTCAAAGATAATATTATGGAAAAGTAACCATTTCTATTCTGAAGGAAGGTGATTATTGCCTATCTCGCTGTAACCACCCACAGATATTGTCTGATGAGTAGATTCAAATTTGACATTTCAAATGCTCAGACTTCTTAAGCCTTATCAAATGCTCTTATAAAGTTTTCAGGGTAGAAAATATTTTTCACCAAACTTACAAAGAATTATTTTCTCTATATGCGTAAATATTGCATAGTAGGAAAAAATGTCTAATGCATGGCAAATATATTAAACGTGTCATTTCTACATTTAAGTCATGACTTTATATATAGAAGTAATCCTTACATAGGATAAAGTTTTCATAAAATAATTTTATTTATTTTTATTTTTAATTAAAATTTGTATTAAATCAACATGAGATACACAGTTACAAAGTTATTCATGATTGAGTTTTAGTTATATAGTGTTCCAACATCCATCCCTTCACCAGTGCACATTTCCTACCACCAATGTCCCCAGATTATTTTCTGTCCTCCTTGCTTTTTGCCTCTATGGCAGATATTTGTTTCTCCCCACTTCTCTCTCTCTCTCTCTCTCTCTCTCTCTCTCTCTCTCTTTCTCTCTCTCTCTTTCTCTCTCTCTCTCTTGCTCTCTCACTCTTCATCTCTCCATCTCTTTCTTTTTATTTTTTTAATGCACTGTGATTTGCAATATTGTTACTGAAGGGGCATCATAATATTTAAAATATTTTATTTTATATTATATGGTTAGGTCAGTGTTAATTTTCATGGCTATGATGAGCAAAATCACTGTTCCTTTACCATCACAAACTATGCCAATCTTTCCAACCTCTAAGCTGTGATGCTTCTCATTGACACCATCCTTATTCCCTGATTGGTAATCTTGGTAATCTCGGGCTTGTGATTAAAGATGAATATTTAATCTAATTTTGTTCTATTTCTTTGTTCTATTTGCTTGTGTGCTACAGATACACACCTAGTGAATTCATCTGATGTTTTTATTTGCCTCCTTCTGACTTGTTTCACTTGCAACAAATGGCAAGATGTCATCTTTCCGAAGAGCTGAGTTGTATCCATTATGTGTAGATGGACAATTTCTTGATCTAATCATCTATTGTTGGACCTTTGGCTTGTTTCCATATTCTGGTTATTGTGCTAATTGCTGTAATGAACATATTGGTGCACGTATATCTTTTCAAATAGATGTTTTTGTGTTTCTTGATCAGTTGCAAAAAAGTAGGATTGTAGGATCATCTAGATTGGTTTGTTGTTGCTGTTGCTGTTATTGTTGTTACTGTTTAAGAATATCCTATATTATTTTCCACAGAGGATGATCAAAAAAGCAGCCCAACAAATAATGAATAGGATTTTGTTTTTACCACATCTTTACCAAGGCCTGTAATTTTCAAACCTTTTATATATATGCATTATCAAATAGAGTGATCTAATATCTTGCCACTTATTTATATTTCCAAGATAACAAGTGATACACTCTTGTTTATGCCTACTACCCATCCTTATGTCCTATTTGAATATTAATTTCCTTTTCCCATTTTTGGGGTAGGATTATTAGATTTTATTTGACTTTATAAGCTTTGGAATACTTAGTGTATGCTAAATATTATTTCTTTATCTGATAGTTGGTGTGGTACTATTTCCCCCATTCAGTAGTCTGTTTTTTTAATTTAGCCCAATTTTTTTAATTTATTATTTTCCCATGAAAACCCTTTTTAGTTTGATGTACTTCCATTAGTGTATTTTTATATTTTTAATCATTGGCAATGGAATAAAATAATTGAAATTTATAACCCTAAAATTTTTATACTCTATTTTCTCCTCATTGAAGTTTTGTATTATGGTCTATTCTCATGGTCATCCATTCATTTTGAATAAAATTTAGTGTATGGTTTGAGGTAAACATCTGTTAAGGGATCATTTTTATCCTTTAAATGATTTTTGGTTGAGTAGCCCTTGCTTATTGACTAAATTGATTAATATGGACTTCAGCCAGGAAGAAGCAAAATATTAAAAACTGTCCAAAAATATTTTACCCAGAAATGAATAACAATATATAATGGAAAAATGCAGTTCAGTAAAGAAATTCCATTTTCACAGTCACCAGTGCTCGCTTGCTCTATCTATCTATCTATCTATCTATCTATCTATCTATCTATCTATCTATCTATCTATCTATCTATCTATCAATCTATCATCTATCTATCTATTCATCTATCCATCCATCCATCCATCTATCTATCTATCTATCTATCTATCTATCTATCTATCTATCTATCTATCTATCTATCTATCTATCTATCATCATCATCATCATCATCATCATTTCTGTCTATTTCTTGTTTCCTTGCTCTCTCCATTTTAGGTACTGTGGTTTACTCTTACTGAAGAGTATCATGCTATCACTGTAACCTTCTTTTAGTACACACTTCTTGTCCAGAGTGATCATTTTTAACTGCCATTGTCCTACTGACACTTCTGCAATCCTAACTGCCCCCCCCCCTTATTTGTTGCAAGCAAGCTTCTAACATGGACCTCATTTCTATTATCTTTGGGTATTAGTCTATACTACTTTCTTAAAAATTAAAATCTTTATTTAAGCACCATGATTACAACATATTTGTAGTTGGGTTTCAGTTATAAAAAAGGACAACCCCCTTTCACCAGTGCTATATTCCCACCATCAATGCCCTCTTTCTATATTGGAGATAAGCATTCTATTTCTCTCACTTACTACCATTGTCATGGTAGTTGTTTGTGTAGTAATTTCTCTAACTGAACTCACCACTATTTGTCATAATCTTCATACCGTGGGCCAGTCCTTTTAACCCTCATCTCTATTGTCTCTGGGTATTATTGCAATAATGTCTTTTTTTAAAATCACATAGATGAGTGAGAATATTCTGTGCCTTTTTCTCTCCTTTTAACTTATATTACTCAGCATAATAGTTTTCATGTCCATCCATGTATAGGAAAATTTCATAACTTCAATTTTCCGGATGGCTGCATAGTACTCCATTGTGTATATGTACCAAAGTTTCTTTAGCCATTCATCTGTTGAAGGACATCTTGGTTGTTTCCAGATTCTGGCTATTGTAAATAGTGGTGAAATGAATAAAAAGGTATTATATTCTATATATTATTGCATTCTACTCTGTCCCTCTCCCTTTGACTCATTTCACTCAGCATGATTAATATTTCTTATAGTATTCTTGCTTTCTTTGCATTAGTGTAATATAAGGCTGGAACATATTTTCACAAAACTATGAGAATTATAGTATGCTAAAAACATAGAGATGCCCAAGAAACATTTCGATTTTCTGAAAATTTTATAAGAAAAACTCTGAGATTATTAGACTTTCTTAACCTTTGAAGCATTGTTTTTAGAGATAAGTGACAGTTTTATTTGATTATATTCCATAATTATGACCTAAATTTGTGTTCAGAATTCTCATTTAGATGAGAATATCAACTTGTTCAATCTCTACAGAAAATAGTATGGAAAATTCAGATAAAAATGACCCAGGGATTCCCCATTTGACATCTTCTCCAAGGGCTCAAAAATAGTATTTTGAAAAGACATTCATGCTCTTGTTTTTAGACAATATTTGTATCACTCAACATATGACAATAACCCAAGTGTCCAGGAACAAATTAATATACTAAGAAATTATTGAATGTAATTAATAATGGACTACTATTTGGTTATAATTAAAGATGAAATCATGCTATTTGCCAATATGTGTATAGAACTCGAGGATTTATTGAATGAAGTGAGTAAGAAGGACAAATATAGAATTATTTCACTCATATGTTGGGTACTAAGTGACTAATTATTAAGAAAAACAAATTTCCAGTAGCAACAGAAGCTGAGTATTGGCCCATGGAACTTTTCTTGCCAATTTGAGTGTTAGGGTAGAAGGAAGGGAGAGAACCTGGGATGTTGGTAGAGAAAAGGGATAATCTGTCAGTGGATGTGATTTTAGAGCATTGTTCACATGAAACTATATCATTAGAAGGTTTGCAAATAAAGGTGCCTTGATAATAAAGAATATTCATTTATTCATTACCCTTTGTTATTTGTCACTATACCTACATAAGAATGTCACTACAAATCCAGCAATGAAGACAGAACCAGCCCTGTATATAGAGCCCTATAGTAAGATAAAGAGAAAAATAAATATTAATATAGTCTCATAATAAAAAAGAAACCAACCAGTTCTTTTTTATAGGATTTAAAAAAATGTTTAATCACCGTGAACTGCAGTTTCCAAGATTTTCATTATGTTTCAGGTATACAATTTTCAACATCAGTCCCTTCACTTCACTTCACATGTCTACTTCCCTTCACCAGTGTCCCAGTTTCCCTTTTGCCAACCCTGTCTGCCTTTAAAGCAGGCAATTTACCCCTCCACCATTGTCCTAGTGCTTCCTTCCTTAACTTGCTCCCTCATCCCAGTGGTGAACTTTCTACTGAAGATCAGTTCACCTATTCTTCATTTCTATTGGGGCTTTGTTAGTACCTTACGAAATTTCTTTATTGTTGGTAGAGGACTTTGGATTGGTCCTCATATTGCCTTCTAATTAGATGTCTTTAGATTGGTTCTTTGGTTTCCCTGTTAAAAAGATGTTTCCCCATTGTCTCCTTACCTGTTTTTTTCCTCTCCCTTTTGGG
The DNA here is from genome assembly GCF_024139225.1 of Suncus etruscus. Lineage (NCBI taxonomy): Eukaryota > Metazoa > Chordata > Mammalia > Eulipotyphla > Soricidae > Suncus > Suncus etruscus. Next base: position 109,436,940 of record NC_064855.1, read on the forward strand.
ATGGGCCTTGTTTTTTGTTCAACAAAGGCTGCTTTGAAGGTCTGGAGGAAGAGCTGCCATCTTGGCTCATAGTTCCACATGGTAGATCAACTTGCTTGTGGGTAAACAGTTTGCAGTGTGAGTTTCTAGTATGCTATTTCTTCCCAACTGTGTGTGGATTATATCCTGCATTGGAATTGCTGCTTAACCTGTGTCTCTTGTCCTACCAGGACTTGGGGGATGGGGATCACTCTCCCTCTCTGGGGATTGTGAAACACACAACTCATCATTTCACACTTTACATCCCTCATATGAGAAAGCTTATTTGGTGCCATCCTCTCTCCCTCTGAGTAACTACACTCAGAATGATAGTCTCTAAATCCAAACACTTCACAGCCAATTACATGACTTTACCTTTCTTTTTGCTAAATAGTATTTCATCAGAAAAACAGCACATTCTTAGGAATGATCTCAAATTTCACACTCGCCTTAGTGTTCTTTCTAGGAAAGCAATGTTGATTCAACTATGTCCCAAGCCTATTTTGGTCTAAAGCATGAAATGAAATCTTGCTGCTGCGTAATCGACAAGACTGTCCTGTTTGATTGATTTTAGAGTTGTTTGAAACCTATAAAATCACCAAATCATTTTCCAAACTGTCTGAGTTCTTTTCCAAAATTTCCAGACTGTCTCTGTTTTTGTTGTCAAAGTGGTGAAATCTGTTGTTTAAATGTGATGTGGGAGACAGTTCCTTCACCTTAAATCAAAGGAATTGAATGTTTTCTGAAAAGAAAGAGGCCACATTTAAGTAAGACAGAGTGGAATCAGACAGAACAGCAGACACAGAACAGAGTTTAGAAAGAATAAGTCCAAATAATGATGAGGAAGAGGAAGATAAACACAGTTTGGACTGAATGATGTTTTTATAGAGGCTGCGATTTACTGGCCTCTAGAGGCAACAGATTTTAGTAATATAGATCTTGTTTTTATTTTCAATACCTATCTTCGGCTTTATTATCAATGTGTCTCCCAGTTTTAAAAAAGTGTGTGTGACTTAGTCTTTCCCTAGACCCTTTGTTGGGGGGAGATAGGATTTGAGGTTTCAAGAAAACAAATCTTGAATGAGAAGTATGTGGTTTTGTTAAAAGTTTGTCAATGACTACATCTCATCCATTTATGTCAAGTTCCATTTTAGTGTGCTAGCGAAGTATATGGCAATATAATACAAAGGAATCACCTCTATTTATTTGAGAGTTCAAGCATTTCATTTATTGTACTGAATAGAGTAAGTCTCTTATATAGTTTCAACTCTTGGGGAAAATGTATGTTTCCTTCAGATTTCTTGACATAATTTATGTGCTTTGATGACTTCTGGGCACACAGTCAGATTCCTTCCTGCCTGCCTCTCAGCTATTAAATTCATGTAACTCATAATTTTAAACACTAAATATTCATTGTGTTTAGTGCACTGCAACAAGTATTTCCTAGGGAGCTTGCCAATATGTAGGAAAATAAGATGTTTCATAGAAAGGTAAGTAACACAACAAAGTACACTAATTTTAGAGGTCGATACAAGAATGAGTTGCATTTGCTGGCCAAAATAACTGTGAATAGGAGGCGTCAAAAACAAAAATTCAACCTGAGTAATGCCAGCATATGCTTGCAGAAGAGGCAAGGTGGGGGGGGGAGGAAATTAAGTGAACTAAGAAAGATTTGCAGCAAAACTTGAGGTGAGCACATCCAAGTATCTGAGCTATCCACAAATATGGTATATATTAGCTGAACTGTTTTAGATGCTTAATGAAAATAATGAGTTCATACATTCATAGAAATAGAAACTGTAAGGATATTTGGAAAGAGAAATTCTTTAAGGTATAATTTTTCCTGAAGAAGATTTCATAAACATAGTGATTGGCAGAGCTGTAAGATAATAAAAGACTTGAGAAGTTCTTTTGATAGACAGTCTCAAACAACGAGCTTGCATCTGTTATCAATTCCAAGTGTGTTTGTTGAAGCCTTTGAGGAAATGGAAAGTTCATGTTATTTAGCTTGTGAATGTAAATATTTGGGTACATGTGCTAATTTAGGAATGTTGATCAGGCAGTCTTGCTGCAAGAAAATGTTTCTGATTGTATGGAAGTTACTGTTTCATCAAGTCGTTTGGACTGTAACATATTAGATCACTTTGCAGGTTGAATAATATCATCAGTCTCTCAAGTCATTCTAATGCTTCAATGACAATTGAATGACAATTGAATGAATTCAGTGGCAATGATTTGTGTAGTCTTTGGATTTCTGCACCTTCATCCTTCAGCAATGAATCTGGATTGCTAATGAAATTTCTGTTCCAAATATTTCATTTTTCCTGAGCTAACTATATGATTTAAGTACTTGCTTATTTTTAAAATGATTTAAGTATTCAGTGTTCAATTAAGAATCATTATTTCATTAGCGACAAAACTTGGAAAAAATTTTAATGACTTCATGAATCATAATTAAAGCTTCTTGTTTGGGACACCATGAAAGCCAAACATTCAGTTACCCTCTTCCATATCTATTATAGATGCTCTAGTGATTGTGATCCACTTTTTATCTTCCTCAAAATTTAAGACAAATATCTAGGTTCTCTTTTTCTATTATTGACTTTCTAGAAGTATGAAATTTTCTAGGCATCAGGCAAACATGACATGAAAATTAATAAAATCATGAAATGTATTTTTGAATGACCACATACATATATTGTTTGAACCCTCTGCTACCATTTTATAACTCTTACATAAAAATAACCAGATGTTTAACAATAAAAATTGTGTAAATCACTTTATTTTTCCCCTTTACATTTTTCTGCAACAATTTGATCTGATTTATAATTTATCTATTCTCATGTACTATGGGTGATTTTCTCACAGGTTTTGTTTACAGAAATTAGTTTTATAATATTTGGTAAACCTTGAATACTATTTAAGGATAGAAGCAAAACAGTATACAAAAATAATTAAAGACAAATAAAAGTGACACGTGAAATTCTGTCAGTTTCTTAATGTTAGAGGTTCATTGAACTAGATTTAAATGAGCAATTAGTGAAGCTAGGTTACAATGAGCAAGATATCATGGAGGAATCTCCAGAAGGTGGACCATGAGTATGATTTTAAAGGCAAGAAATTCCTTAAGTCAACAAATTTTTATTAGATAAGCCCAGCTCTTTAACCCAGGTTCTTAGTTATATCTATTAGTAAAGACTCATCTCCTTTCCCCAAATTCCTATCTCAACTCTTTGTTTACAATGTATAAAAATATATTTTCATTACCATAGCAAGACTCTGGAAACAACCAAGATGCACTTCAACAGACGAATGGCTAAAGAAACTGTGGTACATATACACAATGGAATGTTATGCAGCTGTCAGGAGAGATGAAGTCATGAAATTTTTTTATACATGGATATACATAGAATCTATTATGCTGAGTGAAATAAGTCAGAGAGAAAGAGAGAGAAAAACACAAAATGGTCTCACTCATCTATGGGTTTTAAGAAAAATGAAAGACATTCTTGCAATACTAATTTTCAGACACAAAAGAAAAAAGAGCTGGAAGTTCCAGCTCACCTCATGAAGCTCACCACAAAGAGTGATGAGTTTAGTTAGAGAAATAACTACATTCTGAACTGTCCTAATAATGAGAATGTATGAGGGAAATGGAAAGCCTGTCTAGAGTACAGGTGGGTTTGGGTGGGGAGGAGGGAGATTTGGGACATTGGTGATGGGAATGTTGCACTGGTGATGGGTGGTGTTCTTTACATGACTGAAACCCAAACACAATCATGTATATAATCAAGGTGTTTAAATAAAAATAAAATATATTAAAAAAGGGTCAAGACAACATTGCATAATTTGAAAAGTTAACAGAAAATCACTAATAAAAGAAAAATAAAAATAAAAATATGTATTTTCATTAGATATCTAGCCAAAGTTTTAAGAAATACTGAATACTGCTTAAAATAATTCATGAGTTATCTGATCAGTAATGTTTTATATATTTTTGCTAAGGATTCAAGCACTGGTTTTTTTTTTTCCTAGAGCTCCATCCTTCAGTGCTGGACTGATAGTACTTGCATGGAAGGGCATTTGCATAGATTCAATTCCCCCAGTACTATATGATCCCCAGAGCTCTGGAAGGTGTGATCACAGAACACAGCCAGGAGGAAGCCCTAAGCAGAGTAGAATCTTTTTCCCAAACCAATACAAGCCAAAATCTTCCATTCTCCCAAGTACCTTAAATATATTCTCTATTACTAAAAAAAAAAAAAAAAAAAAAGCATAAGAATTACTTGCTTGAGTCTCATAAACATTGAGTGGAAATAAAGAGAGATCAGTCCTAAATACCCCACCCAAGTCAACAACAATAGAATCAAGAGATTCAAACTACAAGCTAAACACAAAAGGGACTTGTATACACGAGCAGTCCAGAAGGCTAACGGTGGAAGTCTAGGATGCACGCTGAGAAGAGTGGCTGAAGGAGGTCAGTGTTGGTGATGGGAATGGCTCTAATTCACTGTCACTATATAATTCACATTTGTCTCAATAAAAATTATAAAAATAAAACAAGTGGCTGCCATAGAGGCATGGTGGGTATGGGAGGAAAAGTGAGGACATTGATGGAGGAAAATGGACACAAATGAAGAAAGTGGGGTTGGATTATTGTATACTTGAAACCTAATAAGAAATAAATTTGTGGGGCCGGAGAGATAGCATGGCACTAAGGTATTTGCCTTGCATGCAGAAGGTTGGTGGTTCGAATCCCGGATTCCCATATGGTCTCCCGAGCCTGCCAGGAGCGATTTCTGAGCATAGAGCCAGGAGTAACACCTGAGCACTGCTGGGTGTGACCCCAAAACGAAAAAAAAAAAAAAAGAAAGAAAGAAATTTGTAACTTTGTAAATCATGGTTAAATAAAAAGAACTACTTGCTTGAGATATATAATAAAATAAAAGAGTAAAGCAGGTTTCTATTTCTTTCTCTGTATTCTAAAGTGTTTCTGTTGTACTTCGTTTGACTCTCTCGCTACAGTTGTGTTTGAAATAAATAAAAATTGTCCTCATCAAAATGCATCTCATAATTATATAGTGAGGAATGAAATTAGAGCACAAACCTTAAGAACAGGTATAATTTTAAATTAGTGTCCCGTGTGTTTTCACTTTTCTTGCTTTTTCATATCAATTATTTAAAAATAATCAATTAGTTGAAAATTCACTTGAAGCAGAGGTTTTCTGACAGTATTCGAATAAAGATAGCTCTTAAATTTCCCCTTTTAATGGTTTAAACAGCTTCGTCATCTTTCTCTTCTACTTTAATCAGTTTTGTTATGCCTACCAGTCCTTGCTTTTTTCTTGATCTTTCTAATCAGCCCTTTCTTCTCCACCATTTCTTTCCATCAATCATTTCCTTCACTGTATCTTTATACTACTTAGCAAGTTTCAAAGTTAACCATCCCACAGTTGCTTACAGTCATGTCAAAGACATCTTCCAGTTTACTTTACATTATGAAACAGATTTTTCATCTTTCCCTCCACCACTTTGCTTTTAGTAAAGTTTATAGTAATATAAACTTTAAAAGCATCAACATTATGTGTTTCAATTTCTATCTTTCCACTAAAATAAATTACTTCTCTGGGACTCTGCTGCTGCTTAATTTGTAAACTCAGATAGAAACTTTACTAATTTGCTGACTTGATTCATGAAGATAATGCAGATAAAGTCTTAGGCTTGTCCTTGGGCAATGATGAGTTTTCCAGAAGCAGTAGCTACAACATGTTGTTCAGTCCCTCTCCAACTCCAAGTACTCTAAAAAGTCTTTCAAAGCAAACTCAGTTCCTATATTCTTCACTCCTTGAGTCTTTTTCTGGCATGTTATTACTCAGTAATCTAGCTTGTCCAATGTCTTTTCCTGTATAAAATAGTGCCACAACTAAATCCCTAGGAAGAATATAGCCATTTATTTTTACACATTCTGCATTGATAAATAGGTTAAAGTGATACTTGTCATAACAGTTTATTGGGGATTGTCCAAGCAGAGAATATGGATGGCAGCAGGCTACCTAACAGCTGTTAGGGAATGAGCTTAAGTGCAGTCATCAGAGAAGGTTTATATAAACCACCTAGGAAAAATGGAACCAAGGCTAAGAACACAAGAAAACTGTCATGGCTGACAGATGACCATGGTGTGCAGTGAACACACTGAGGTGGCTTCCCTAAACAGAGACTTTGGGTAGAAGTAACAGAGTGCAACTATGAATGGAAAAAACCTTTGCAAACATCAATTGGAGTTTTGGAACCCAAGTGGTATTTTTGTGAGGACTGAGTATAATTAGAGAGAGACTGGAAACAAGTCAGTTTTAGGCCTGTGTACATCCCTGAGATCTGTAGCACTTGTGACAGGATCATATTCAAAGTTTATTATTCAGTGCACAGTGACAGAAGAGGAAACAGTTACATTTTTAAATAGTTAATAATAAAAGTTTACATTCAGTAAATTTAGTACATCAGTGATGCACTAATTGAATTATATAAAGTAATTATTTTAGCCTTTTAATTTTTGTTCATTTTTAATAAACTATTTTTGGTTTCCAAATTTTGTGTTTTTTTTTTAACATGACATTTGCCACATTTCCATTTAAAAATATATAGGGGGCAGAGCGGTAGCACAGTAGTAGGCCTTTGTCTTGCACGTGGCTGACCCAGGAAAGACCTGGGTTCATCCCTGGTGTCCCATATGGTCCCCCAAGCCAGGAGCGATTTCTGAGCACATCCCCAGAAGTAACCGCACCTCCTCCCAAGTGTCACCGGGTGTGGCCCCAAATGTAAGAAAAATAAAATAAAAACTATATAGGAGTTATTATCATTTTGAAAACTATGTGGCCCGGGGCCAGAGCAATAGCATAGCAACAGGGTGTTTGCCTTGCATGTGGCCAACTTCAGACAGACTACAGTTTTATTCCAGCATCTCATATGGTCTCAGACCCTAACAGAAAAGACTTCTGAGTGCAGAGCCAAATATACCCCTGAGCGCCTCCAGGTGTGACCCAAAAACCAAACAACAACATAAAAACCTATGTGGTCAGGCAGAAATAGCCTTAGTGCTGCAATTTTTGGGGTATTAGATTCAGATGAGTGCCTAACTTCTTTTATTTATTAATTATTTTATACCTATCTATCTATCTATCTATCTATCTATCTAACTATCTATCTATTTTGGTTTTTGGATCACACCCAGCGGTGCTCAGGAGTTACTCCTGACTGTGCTCAGAAGTCGCTCCTAGCAAGCTCAGGGGACCATATGGAATGCTGGGATTCAACCCGAGGTTTGTCTTGTGTTGGCCTCATGCAAGGCAAATGTCTTACCTGGTGCTATTGCTCCGACCCTTTAATTAATATCTTAATTTAAGCCTCATGATAACAAACATACTTGTAGTTAGGTTTCAGTTATAAAAAAAGGACATCCCCTATCACCAGTACAACATTCCCACCACCAATGTCCCCAACTTCCTCCTCTTCCCCCTCCTTGTTTGTATTTAAGGCAGGCATTCTTATTATATATAGTTGGGTATGTAGTTTATATCACAATTCAAAGATCATGCATACCCCATGATAGATTAAGCCTTTATGTAGCTAATCCATATAAAGTACTAAAGAAAACTTGATTTTATTGTAATATATGACTAACCAGTAAATAATATTCCAGATCATCATATTGAACAAAATGAACTTGCATAAAAAAGCTGGTATGATTTGTAGTTAATTAACTGATTATCATAGGAACATAGAATAGGTAGATTTAGGAAGGAATAGTGAAATAGCTTATTTGTTAAATTTATAGCCAATTCTTCATGAACTGTTTTAAATGAACAAGAAAAATGATAGAGTAACCATATTTTGAGGTTTTATTTTGCCACACAAAATAATTGAGGAAAGTCAAATAGACATTTTCACTCTGAAAAATAAAGTGAGAATAATTCAGTTAGATAAGATTTTAATTACTTAACAAATTAATCTAGATTGGTAAATTGAATGCTATGTTAGTTCAAACTGATCAATAAACACTAGAATAAGCAAAAACAAACCCAAGGAAATAGAAAAAAGAAGAGAAAGATCAAAGACAAAAATAGTTTGTTTTGATTTTTAAGTCATGGTTTAGTCCCCTAGGAGGATGCAAGAAAACTAAAACATAAGTCTTAAAAAATTGAGTTCTCTGATACTATTTCAGTAACACATTACTATTAGATATCTTTGACTGTAAGTGACAGAAGCCTGTTGTAAGCTTGAGGAAGAATATGATGAGTTGCTGAGAGAGTTCTCTCCTCTCTCCCTCACTTTTTCTCCCTCTCCTTTCTCCTTTACTCTGTATCTACATATCTATATAATCATTGTCATCCTCCTCCTTATACTCATTTTCATCTCTCATCCTACTTAGCCTCAACTATCAAGCCTTGACTTGGGCAGATCATCTTTCTCAGTTACTCAATATTCAGCCAGGGAAATAATAAGACTCCAACTTCTAGTTTCACATGATTTCTCTCAGTCCTAGTTCCAGTTCTAGTGTGTGTGTGTGTGTGTGTGTGTGTGTGTGTGTGTGTGTGTGTGTGTGTGTGTGTGTGTGTGTGTGTGTGCATGTTGGGTGTGCATCCTAAAGTGTTTAAGCCTTACTCCTGGCTTTGCATTTAGGAATCATTCCATATGGAATGCCAGGGATCAAACCTGGGTCTTCTACATTTAAGGTAACCACCTTGCCTGCTGCACTCTCTCCAGTCCCCTACCATTCCATTTCTAAGCTCTCAGAGAAGGAAATTCCAGTTTGCCAACATTCACACTGAATATATTGACGAGAAATGCTTATGTTATTTGCAGAGAAAATGAAAATGATGGAATAAATAATAATGAAACTGACTTGCAAATGCTCTTTATTTCACACTTGCTACTAATGGTCTATATCCAATGTTTTTACAACCCTACGAAGATTATTAATATATGGGAAATAATCTTTGCATGAATAATTTTCTATGTTGATTACAACATAAGTTGAGTGACAATAGTACTCTTTTTTTTACAAAGTAAATGTAAATTAAATTATGGATAAAGAATAGAAAGTACATAGAGATGTAGTAGAATAAATCTCACAACTCCAGCCCTAGCTTTCATTCCAGGTTAAGAATCATTGATCCCCCCCCCCCACCAAAAAGAAAAGAATCATTGATCCCCTGGTATAACATTTGAAGCTTTAGAACCATATACATGGATTTTCAACACCCTGGTAGATAAAATCCTGAGAGTGGTGTTATGAAGGATTCTTAGGTAGCTTTTAAAATACACAAAAAGCTGCTTGATTCTAGAAGGAATTGTATGTATTGACTCTCTCCATCCCCTTTTGGAGAACTAGCCCACTTTATTTGAGTGCCTCTCGACAATCCAATTTCTAAGATGGTTTTATTAAATATATACATGACGATGTAAGAACTAGACTTAATTTTCCTATTTACAAAAATACTGATTTTATAAGCGTACAGCCCAAGAAATTTAGTTAAAATAATTAGGCAAACCATTCAAAAAAGAACATTCAGTCTGCAAATTTCTTAAAAGAAATTTATGATTTGAACTTAGAAGCCTGCAAGAAAGATAGGCTGTAAGCCTTCATTTTATTTAAGTTCCCTTAATAATAATATTTAACAACTGCAAATCTTCTCTTTGTTCTCATACTCCATTGACTTGGCAATTTTGTTGACATAATATGGTACAAAAATAGACGTTTCTTCTTTATGTTTGATAGGATTGATTCTGGTTCTAGTCAGCTTTTTGTCTAATTCCAGTTTTCCACCTAAAATTTAAGACACTTACTCTACTCTAATCATTGGTTATTAGAAAAAAAGAGTTAATGTACATCTCGCTACTGAAATATCAATGGTTGGTATATTTCTCTCTCAAATGCACTTGGTTATCAGTGAGTTTGAATGTATATTTCTATTTGAAAAATATTTTCCTTCATGAATATAGCTTCTGGAAATATTTTAATTATCTTGGCATTGTAGTATATGTTTTATCCATTTCAGATGTGCATTGTTGAAAATCAGTGATATCATTGAGATGCTTTTTTCCTTTCTTAGCTTTATAAAGGAAGGTTGACATTAAATTTATATAAACAATTGAATCAAGGTAATTAAGGACAGGAGAAGTAGAACCTGACTCAGCTTGAGCTCTGATATTGGAACTCGATTTAAGAATGGCCACAGACTAACATCAGATAAACATACCTGCTAGATAAATATTCTATTCAGATGTGAGAAATAATTTATAGCTTGGTCTAGCTCAATGGCAGCACTTACTTCTCATATGTAAGTTTACATGAATTACAGATGTCTTGATTTTCTCAGAGAAGAAACAAAAATATCTGAAAACCCTAGGTGGGAGGCCAGGCTAGACTGCAGAGAATGAAAATGTAAGTTAAAAAAAAAAAAAAAGGAAAGGAAGAAAAGATCTATGACCCAAGAAAATTTTTCTCCATAAAGATGAGCCATTTTCAAAGTTTTATCACTGCATTTGCCGCCACTCAGATTTCTGCCTAAAGGTAAAGGAAGATTAACCAAGTATGACCAACAGTTCAGCCAATAATTCAGATTAAAAGAGAAAGGCATAAATTGCCAACTTCATAAATGCTTTCGGTATGTCAAGGTCAGATAAGGACAAGGGCCTGAAGAGAAGTGATTTGGGAAGTCTGTGAATCGTTCGGAATGATGTGATTAGAGCACAAATGAGGCCACCTACTGTATTTCGGAAGTGACAGATCATGTTCTGATTGAACTGCAGAGTCCCCGGATGCTTCAGTGGAGAAATGTGAAGCCAGCGTGAAATCAAGACTGAGAAGCAGCTACGGTCCCAGACTTTGCCCTTCCTGTTTGTAGCCTTTTCAGATGCTTGTTTTTGTGTCATTCATCTTGGCGTGCTGGCGTTTGTGTTGTGATGGTGATGCTAGCGATCCTGTGTCTCCTTCCAATACTTTAGTTTGCTTAGCTCTGATCAACAGCCAGGGCATGTCCTCTCTGTCTGTCCTTTCTGCCAGAATAACTGTGACAAAGGCAAGCATCTCAATGCCTTGTTCCTCTCAACATTTTTGGGGCCTTGAGCTGTGCCCAGTGCACAGGAAATAATCTGACAATGAAGAAGAATTATAAGTGCTTAAGTGTGGACGCAAGAGAAAAACTGAGAGAAACTGAAATGAATTAGTAGAAGACTGCCCAAGAAACTGCAAGCATACCCTATGCAAAGTCAAATGGAAAGTGTCATCATGGCCTTGTGTTGAATGAGTGCTATTGAGTGGACAGTGAGGGAGAAGTAGCTGTCATTTTTTTAATTTATTATTTGTTTTTCTATCCAACATCTATCTTATTTTCATAATGTAGTATGGATTGTATCAGCAAAGGAAAATATGGAAAACAAAGAAGAGCCAAATGGAAGGACAGGAAATATCACAGCACAACAGGTATTCACATGCACACACACACACACACACACACACACACACACACACACACACACACACACATACATACAGCACCTACCTATTAAAAAAGGAAAAACCTGAATGGAAATTGGTCATGAGAAGGAAATAAGAAAGCACAGAGTAGCAAATAGAACTTCTCAGGCCCATCCGGTTCTCACAATGAAAGTTCCCTGTTATCCTTCTAGCTGATCAAATCCTATTTGAAAATGACTGACCTCTTTTAAGGATGGCTTAGTTATCAGTCCCTTTGATTTGACTCATGATTGAGTGCTCAGATATAGTGAATGGAGGGAAAAAGTGTTTTATTGGGGGAAGTGTCTTGAAATAGAACTTCTTAACCTTTGGTTTAGAAGCAAATGTGACTTTAATGATGTATTTCTGATATTTCCTGCTTTCCTTTTCCAAAAGAATCCTCTCCTCTCTCTTTCTTTCTCCTTTCTCTCTCTCTCTCTCTCTCTCTCTCTCTCTCTCTCTTTGCCCCTCATTCCCTCTTATTCTCCCATACTTACTGCATTATAACATTCAACACTTTAGTTACTCCCACCACCTTAGCCTGTCTTGGGAGATCCAGTGATAAGAGAGTATTCTCTGAACAGTCTCTGCGTTGGAAGAATTTAGGAACAGAATTAAGGATAAATCTATACAGAAATGTTAGTAAGTGGTATCTGTGGAAGAGTGTTTTGTTGGGCAGAAGGAAAGATTAGGGTACTTTGCTAAGAGGGTTCTTTGCCTATTTGCTAATGGGTCATCATATTACCTTAAAAGGAATCCCTGAGGGATGTCTGATTGTTTATTTTTGTTTGTTTTGGCCACACCTGGCAGCCCTCATGGGTTATTCTTGGTCTGCACTCAGAAATCACTCCTGGCAGGCTTAGGGGACTATATGAGATGATGAGGATTGAACCCTGTTTCATCCAGCTCTGCTATTGCTCCAGCCCCTTGATGTTTTGATTTGTTTGGGGAAGCTTTCAAGTGGTGCTAGGAGATCTGAGGTTACCATTGCCAATGCTTAGCAAAACAGACTATTCCATACAGCTGTCCAAGGGTCTGGTACTAAGGCCCTGCAATGCTGGGACACCTGACCGCCCCAATCATGTTGGAGGCCTGCAGGGTAACACCTGTTCTTGCTCAATGGACAGTGTGGTGCCTGTATTAGCTGTATGTTCCTCATGTGTTTTCTGGGTCCCTCATTTGAGGTTTGTTTGTTTAATTTTAGACACTATGGTATAAGTGCTATTTGGGGGGGGGTTGTGTCACACACAGGATTACTCCTGGCTCTATGCTCAGAAATTGCTCCTGGCAGGCTCAGGGGACCATATGGGATGCTGGGATTAGAACCAATGACCTGCATGAAAGGCAAACGCCTTACCTCCATGCTATCTGTCCGGCCCCTATAAGTGCTATTAATGGTCATGTTTCATACATAAAACATACTAGCACCATATCCTCTACCAGAGTGTCTGCTTCTCTCCAGCACTGTACAAGAGAACTCTCCACATATTCCTCCTGCTATTGATGAGCTAAATTTCCTACTAAAGTCCAGCTCTAAGTCTGTTATTTTCAGCCATTATTCCCCTATTTTTTATCCCACACACAAGGTTAGAAACATCAATAATATCTTTTGCCTAACTTGTTATTCTCCAGATCTTTCTAGACAACAACAAAGGGCATGATTGTATCTTTTCTTATAACCAAGTAGTATTCTACTGCATAGATGTACCATAGTTTGGTTATCAAGTCTTCTGTTTTTGGAAATTAGGGTTGTTTCCAGATTTTTGCTAAGGTGAATAGTGTTGCAATGAACATAAGAGTGCACATGTCTTTTCTGAATAGAGCTGTTTAGGACACATAGGATAGAATTCAAGCACACAGAGATGCAATTCTTAGTTTTCTCTGCCTCAGAAAATCTAGTACCTGGGAACCAACTTGAGGTGAAAAAGTTATCTAAAGAAACCTGTAAATCACTAAAATAAATTTCTAAAATAAAGAAAGGAGGAAATGGGCTACACATCCCCTGTTCTTTAAGTGGAAGAATTAATATTATCAAAGGGACAATCCTGCCCAAAGTATGGCATCCTATAAATATATAGATTAAATGTTATTAGGATTTATATGAGGTATTAAAACTACCTGAATCGCCAAAGCAATTTTAGGAGAAAAAAAAAGATAGGAGTCCTCTCTTTTTTCCCAATCTTTAAACTATGCTATAAAATTGTAATAATCTTAACAGTGTGGTACTAGAGTAAGACAGACTCAGACCAAAAGGAAAAGAATGGAGAGTCCAGAGATAGATCCCCAAGTTTATGGACAGTTCATACTTGACAAAATAATAAAAAGTATGATGTGCAGTAAGGAAAGCCTCTTCAACAAATTGTTAGGAAAAAACTGTCTGGTCACATTCAAAAAATGAACTCAGGTGCATTTCTAACACCAGATGCGAAAGTCAGATCAAAATGAATTAAAGATCAAAATATCAGGCCTGAATCCATAAAATATACTAAGTAAAATATAGGTAGAACATTTAATGACATTGACCTAGAAGTATCTTCAATGATTCATTGCTATTTACCAAGCAAACATAAGCAAACATAAATAAATGGAACTGCATCAAACTAAGAAGCGTCTGCACTTCAAAAAAATAATGACCGAAATAAAAAGACATCACACAGCCTAAGAGAAAATATTTTCCCAGCACTCATCTGACAAAGGGCTAACATCCAACATATATAAAGTACTGGTAAAACTTAGCCAGGAAAAAAAAATGGGCTCACGCCAGGAGTGGGAGAAATGAGCAGAAACTTCCCCGAAGAAGACAGACAGATGGTCAAAGGATATATGAGTTAGTGCTCTGCATTACTCATCATCAGGGAAATGCAAATCAAAATAATAATGAGATATTGCACACCACTGACTAGAACATATCAAGAAGAACAAAACGGGCCAGAACAATAGCACAGTGGGTAGGGAATTTACCTTGTTTGTAGTCAACTCATGTTCAATCCCTGGAATCCCATATGGTCCCCGAGAGCTTGCTAGGGGTGATTTCTGAGTGCAGAAATAACATGTGAATGTCCCTGGGCATTGCCCCAAAACAAACAAACAAAAATCAAACAAAAAAAAAGAAAAAGACAAAATGGCCAGTCTGGCATGAATAATGGGGAAAGTGACCCTCATCTATTGCTGGTGGGAATGTCAACTATTCTAGCATTTTGAGAAAAAGACCTAGGCATTTCTTTTTAAAAGTTGAGTGGTTTTTTTTTTGTTTGTTTGTTTACCTCATATATGTCTCCCCTAACCCGAAATTTCAGCACTTCTTTCAGGCTAATTTAGTGTGATAAGTCCAAACAGCTGAACTGCTGGAAGACAGAAGAGACCTCCAAGCCCTACAATATTCATGAAGTATCAGGAGAGGAGTTTAGCTTCCCAAAGTCTGCCTCCCTCCCTTCATCCAGTCAGCCCTTAAACAGATCACTTTTTCTGACAGAATCTGTAAATTTTAATGAATTATTCAGAAATTTTCATTTGTTTCCAGGTAAGATAAGCTTGCCTTCACAAAAGGTATCTGGGGCCCTACCGGCTCCCCACAGTGCTATTTATCAGAGTTCTCACTACCAAAAGCAATACATAAACGTCCTTCTCCCACAGCTCAGCATTGAGCTCTGTCCTCGAACACTGCAGATACTCAGATAGGCTTTCAGTGAAAGCAAAGAGCAATACTGTCTCTGTGAGGTGTTTTAATGGAGAATGTGACAAATGTAAGTAATGGGTGGAACCTGGGGCCATTACCAACCATGCTCAGACCAACTCTGTAGACATGAGGATTCAATTCTCAGGTTGGCAAGACAATGCTACCAGGATACTGGGGACCACCAGGGCCATATCCAGTGGGTCTAGACTGGAGGGAGCATGTAGTGTGAGGAATAAAGCTTGAGGCCCTCTCATGCAAGTCTTGTACTTCAGCTCTTTGAGCTGTATCTCTGACACTTATTTTTAACTTTTCATGGAAGATCTGAGTTAGATGTTAACCGGTGGGTCTTAACTTCTATAAAAGCAAGCAAATAGAATGTCTAAATATTACAAAGTCTGAGCATAGATCATTCTTTCTTTTTTTTTTCTTTTATTTATCAAAATTCATTTATTTAGTTTATTTTTTTAATAGGCCTGGGGTTGGGGCTTATTCATGGTTTACTGCTCTGGTCACTCCTGGAGGTGCTTCAGAGATCATAAAGAGTTAGAGACTGCATGTGAATCATGCTCTCCACCAACTCTTCTGAGTCATTGCCCCAATGTAGCGATCTTCATTCTTAAAACATTCACCCTTATATTCTCTTGTAGTTTGTCTGTGAATTTACTTTTTAATATTTAATTCATTAACTTAATTTATCTGCTACTTGCTTACAATAGTATTGAATCTTAGGGGTATAGCTTGATAATTGTATAAGGTTCACTACAATCACCACCAAAATTCCAGTGTTCAAGGAACCTATCAACAGCATTATATTCCAATATTCCACTTAATTTTCATGTACTTTAAGGGTTCTATTAGTTGTGACTATTTTTCAGACTTTTTTTTAATTTTTGATGACCTGACAGTGATGTGGAGTATTGGTCAAGTCTTTTGTAGAACCTCTTTTTTTTTTATTTTGATCATAGTGGCATACATATTGTTGACAATAATACTTTAGGTACATATTTACATAAAATCAGGGGGGATTCCCATCACCAAATTGTCCTCCCTACACCTCCGTTTCTGTCCTACCTCCCATTTCCTTTTCCCTCACCCCAGGGCGGCTAGAATATGTGGTCCCCTCTGTATCCAACCCACTACTTAGTAGTCTTGCACCTGTTTGGTCTTGATGCCTCCCTTATTTCCCCCTCTAACTGGAGGCAGGACTAGTTAGTCTGAGCATAGATCATTCTTATGGAAATCCCAAACTATCTGAAATGGTATGTGAGATGAAAAGGAAATCTAATGTGATTTCTTTAACAGAGAATCTTTTTTGGAAGGTGTATTTCTTTTTGTGTGTTTCTACCAGATCTCACAAGGAACAAGAGTAAGAAGTCACATTTTCAGTAAACAGAGTCCCTGACCAAGGAAAGAGTCTAAAGGAAATACATATATTTACTGAATGAATAATTCATTTCCAGTTATCTTTATTACACATGGATTTGAAATACAGTGAGTAGATATCTTTCACCTATGGTCCCACTAGCAGGTGAATTATACATTGATCCTCCTTGAAGCAGCAGCTCTGATGCAGAGAAGAGGACAGAAATAGATTAGGAAGGAACTGGGAATATAGCTCAGTAGTAGAGCATATGCTTCCCATATGTGACACTTTGGGTTTAATCCCTGACACCCCACCCGCAAATACTTATATAAGAAAGAGATGATATGGGTCTGGAGGATGTAGACCAAGAAGCCATAGCTGTGGGACAAACTAAAATCCCTAGAATGCAATTTGCATATATGAACTATGTACATTTTATATATGAACTAATTTATTATATTTATGAATATGTTATATATAGTATATAATATATTATATACATATATGATATATGTATCTGTATATATTTGTATATATGCCTAGAATATATTTTTTGTAAATATATATTTGTATATAAATGTGCATATGTGTATATATGTATATTAAACAGTTTTGATATAGAGGAAACATACTTACATTTTGTAAAATAAAGAAAATAGAGCATCCAGGGATGTTTTTAATTTTGATAAACAATTATAATATATTGCTAGAATCTGTGTTTCTCCTAATAACAATGGTTCACTATTTGCTAATGTAATAAATATAACAAATTAGTAAAAAAACAATTATCATTGCTCCAATACATAAATAATTAAGAATTCAACTGTGGGGGCCAGAGAGATAGCACAGCAGTAAGGCGTTTGCCTTAGCTGCACAAGGATGGTAAATCCCAGCATCCCATGTGGTTCCCCAGAGCCTGCCATGAGCAATTTCTGAGCGTAGAGCCAGGAGTAACCCCTGAGCACTGCCAGATGTGACCCACCCCCCCCAAAAAAAGAATTCAACTGTGTATTGTGTATTGATTTGTGTATGTGTGTGTGTATATATACATATATATATATATGTTTGTTTTTCCCTTGGCCCTTTATAAGTATATGTATTCCTAGATACAATATTATGGGCCATGATAAATATATAAAGAGCAGCATGGAATGAATAGCAATGTCTGGAAATGTTGGGAAGGTTTTCTACTGAGATGACATTGAAAGGGCTTTTGAGGAACAAGTCAGAGTTCAGTGCAAAAGAGAAAAGGCCATGAGAACAGGCTTTGGCATTGTAGTTGTGCATTCATATAGAGATCTGCTAATTTTAATGATTTGAGCCTGTTCACTTCTATCATTACCAATTATGAAAAAGTGCTCCCATATGGCTTTCTTCCTCTTTTTTTTCTTGTAAAATCAGCACATCATTAAGCATAGGTCCTCCCTACATCTGGAGATTATGTGAGCACACAATTTAATCTGCAAATACCCTGTATCCAAAGAAGATCACTCTCTTGGTCCTACCACCATAACAAATTACCAGTGGCAGGTGTCTTATAAGCAGCACATACCTGCTTATTACAGATTTTGAGGAAGGTGAAGTTCAAGATTAGGGGTCAACACATCTGCATTCTGGAGAGGACATGTTGTGGGCTACAGGGCACCATCTTCTATTTTCCTGCCCATTGTCTTCTGGTCTCTCATAGTAGAGAATTTTATTTATGATGAACCCACCTTCCTCATCTGATTACTTCCCACATGCCAGACCTTCTTATACTGTCACAGCAAAAATTACAGTGTTGACCTATGAATTTTGGAAAAACATAAATATTCGGTCACATTCCTAGCTATGGGAGTTTAGAAGTTAAACTATGGAAGGTGGGGGCGGTTCTCAAGAGGAGAAAAGAAGAGATAGTTTAAGCCTCATATATAGAAAAGGAACGAAGATGTTAAAAATTGATTTTATCTTTTTCAGTTATTCACAGGCCAATAGTCTACTCCATTAAACAAGTCACAGGGAAGAATCTATCAAAATATTATTTTATTGAAAACTCTTGGATCTTGCCTTTTTTTCCCTATAAGATTTGGTACTTGGCATCAGGCAAAAATTATCTTTACATGTGAATAGATGCAGAAGGCCACTTCTAACACAAAGCCCAGCTAGAGAAATGCATGCAGTAAGATTCCATCACCTATTTAAAAACACCTTCCCTCTCCCATTGTCATGCTTTGCTAGGATATTTTTAGAAATCTGCCTAGTTTTGAGCTGCTTTGCTCATCACGTTTAATTTTTTTTTTTTTCAAAATCTGGAAACAGACAATGTAGTTTCAGGTAATGTTTTTCTTCTTTAACAAATCCCACGTGGATCTGAGATTTGTATTTTTGTTTTCCTTGTTCATCTTTTAAGCATTCCCCACCTCTTCTTTCTTCATTTTGCAGGTGTGGGGAGATGAGAGTTTTACCTTCACGAGGAGAAAGATAGGATAGTAAAATATTTGAATTCACAATGGTAGAAGCTTCCACCATTCGCTCTTTGGAAAATCAGGGCATCAAAGACCTGTGCTTAAGGACTATTTTCTTCCCCTAAAAGGGATAAAACTAAGATGTTGATAGACAGGATTTGCTTTGCATGTTCTCATTTGTCTGTACTGTGCACCCACCACGTTTTCTACTCCTAGATTTTCTTGGAGTGGAATTTTGTTGACTATGATATTTAGGCCCACATTAAATTTAACTATATTTCTATTAGCACGCATTAATTTATTTAACCTCACTTTGATTTATTTGCTTTAGCTCCCTTGTCCTTTGTTGTTATTGCTTTTGCTGTTGCATTATACAGGAGCCATCCATGGTGCTCTCTGGGGGTTGTGATGCAGAACTAGCACTTATACTGACTGGTAAAAGTGTGGTACTCACACAACTTCTAGTTATTGCGTTCACTGGGGAGCACAATCCTGTTCCTAGTATCGCATATTTTTTGTTGCTGTCCTCAACAGTTGCTATATACATTATGTTAGCACAAAGAATGTGGCTGTGTGCTGAAAATCACACCTGGATTTTTGTGGCACTGGAAGTCTTAAACAGAGCCTGAGGAACATTGCTAAATAGATGTGGGAGATTCCAGTGATCCAACCCCTGATCTTACTCTTAGAAGGCAACACTTTTAGCCACTGAGCCATCTTCCAGACCCCTTTCAATAATTAGAGAAGTTGAATTTTTTTATTTTTTGGTTTGGGGCCACACCTGGTAACGCTCAGGGGTTACTCCTGGGTATGCCCTTAGAAATCTCTCCTGGCTTGGGCGACCATATGGTAAGACAGGGATTAAACCCAGGTTCATCCTGCGCAACCCCGTGCAAGGCAAACCCCCTATCGCTGTACTATCGCTCCGGCCCCAGGAAGTTGACATTTGTAATGGGATTGATGTAGGAAAATTGTATGCCTGAAATTCAACTATGAATAACTTTATAAATCATGGTGTCTCAATGATAACAAAAAGGCTGAAACAATGTTTAATTCCTAAAGAAACCATCTTGTTTTTTAAATTATTTTGTTCCCATTGCAATCCCTGGTAATGATTCAGCAAGCTCTTATTGAGTGCATTGAGGTTAAAAATTTAAATTGATTTTATTTTTCTAAATTGATCCTTATGATTCATAGAAAGCTGATAAATAAATAACGTCTAAGTTAGTAGGGTATTATTTTTACATCCACTAATTAATAACAGGTCTTTTTTTATTAATATATTTGATTAAAATAGCATGACAAATAAAGATGAGTGGAAGAGAAGAAATAATTGAAGGATATAAATACATACATTTTTAAAATGGTGCAAAACTGCAAATTAGAGCGAGCATTAGTCTAAAGTTGTATGAAATTAGAAAATTATTCCACAATTAATATAACAAACAAACTATGTCTACATTTACTTAGCAAGATAATTCAGAATTGTACATTTTTATATCTTCTTAATTATAAGGAATTTAGATATAAGAACCAATATTTCATCTTGGTTGAGATGCAATTGACAGAAAATTGTAATATACAGCATAAAATTTGACACATATAGGCAATGTGAAAGGATTTGGAAAATGACAATTGTCTGTTACCACAAGTGGCAGGATTTCTTCCTATGTAACATACCATTATGAATATAGATAGAGATAGAGACATATAAAATATATCTAGACACACATATATATAGTCACATTTTCTCTATTCACTCATCCTTCTGAGGATGGATAGTTATGTGTTGGCTATTTTATATGGCACTGCAATAAACATGAGAATGAGACTTGTCTTGGATACAAGGACTTTGTTTCCATAGGTAGGATATTATTTGTATATATATTTGTAACCATAGGTAGAATATTACTTAATTAATTATATGGTGTTTCTGTTTTATAGCTTGAGAAATCTCCATACTGATTTTCATAGAAGCTCTAAAATTTTCATTCCAGAAATAGGACATAAGGGTTTCCTTTTATCTATTTTCTCAATAGTATTGGTTAATTTGTGTCTTTCTGTCAATAGATCATTTAAGGATCTGTGGTAATAGCTCCTTAACTTTTGTATTTGTATTCCACTGATGTTAGTGATGGTGAATACTTTTTCCCTGTATTCATTAGCCTTTTACAGATTCTTTGGAAAACTAGTTCTTTAGATTCTTTGCTCACTTAAAAACCGAGTGATTAATTTAATTGATCTTGAATTCTAGTTGTTTCTTCTATGATTGGAAAGTCCACCTCCTGACCAGATAAGAATTTACAAATACTTGTTTATATTCATTGTCTTTTCATTTTGTTCCTTCTCATTCTCATCTGTGGAAGTTTTTCATTTGCTCTAGTCCACATGTTATTTTTTTTCATTTATTGCTTTTGCTTCTGGTGACCTGGTCTTCCCTTTCAGTGCTGAGCCTGACATCTGAGCTATACCTTACATCCTTGCCCACCCTCTAGAACATAGCTTGGATAGTTTGTTCATTATCAGTCGTCTCTGTGGCTCCAAGATGTTGTGTCCTGTTGCTTACAAGAAATGGGACATTTCAGAGTCTACCCTTTGGGTAACAGCTATCCAAATTGGGCTGCTAACTCTATGGAAAGCTTCTACCAGGGAGGAACTGGGCATGCTCCAATCCAGAATAAACTGGACATGTTTGAATCTGAGTGAAGCTCAAGGCTTATTGAAGTGAAATTGTCCTTACCACTGAAAAACTCCCAGAAGGATCCTGGTTGGCACCTTGCAACATTCTCAAGAGAAGTCCCGATTTTATGTGTGTGCTTGTCAAATGTGTAGTCAACTTCCTTGAAAGACTGGGAGCTGGTCACTTCTGCTAGTTCTGTGTCAAACCAGAGAATAGTCTTGTAAGGGATCCCCATCCTGCCACATAGCCTCTTGGATGGTATTATTCCAGGATTCCTGTGAACTCACCCACATAGGTTTTCAGAGTGAGAGGATTTAAGGAGCCATCTTTCAGGATGCAGTGCTAAAGTTTGGATGCTAGATGGAGGGTCCTGGCCATAAGTTCCCTAGAAAGGAGATGGTAGCTGAGGGTTTCCTCCCCAAAATAGGGAACTTCCTGTTGGGTAGGTGAAATTTATATCCCCCTCACAATTTCAATGTGGGTGACCTGATGGATATGTGGCATCGCTATTGACTGGTTTCTGGATTTTTCGCTGAGGGATGTGTTACATAGGTTCCTAGATAAATGTGACTTCTACAGGAAGAAGGAAACTTTGGAACTGGTGAAGGATGATGTACATTTTATAACTGAAACCCAACAATGAACAATTTTAACCACCTTCCAGAAGCTTGGCATTTCTCTCAGCTTAGGATAGCTCATTGTGAAGCTCTAGCCAGTGCTGTGACGTGTCCCTTCAACAACTCCCTCTCTGTCTTTGCCTCACTTTACCCTTTTTCTCATTCTCATTACTGCCCGCTTATATCTCTGAAATAAAATGTTCAATCTTTGATTCATTTTATATGCTCAGCTTCCTTGAAATCTGGGAAGAAGACTATGTAAGAGAATTTGTTACCAACATAAATCAGGGTGTCTCTTGGCTGCCTGCTAAATGGTTGGCTAGTTTTAGGGGGTGTGACCACCTATTTTGATCATTGAACTGGGTCAGTATGGCCAGGAGTTTGTATTAGCAGAAAGTTTTTCTTTTGATGTTTTCTAAACTGAAAGCAGAGATGATGTGTAATTCCAGTGTTAGCCCCCCAAACTCCAACATTTTGACCCCTTACTTCTCATTGGAACTTCAGATATGCCAGAAAGCATAAAACAGAAACTGACTGTAGCCTGCTGTTAATATAGTTGAAATAACTTGTCAACCTTCCACTATGAAAGCAGTTTTTTTTTTTTTCCTTGCTGGCAGAAACTGGAAGAAATGCCATAAAATTCGAAATAAGCTGTGAAATGCACTTTAAGTTAATATGAAAGTGTGTTGTTCCATTGACCTGGTATTCTGAAAAACAAGCTGTGTTGTCTTTTGAAGGATAATAAAACTGTGATGAGGATTTCTTTGTGGCAAGGGGTGGGAGGTGAGGGGGAAAATATCTTTTTTCTTATTTATCGTTTTGCTACAGAACAAAAGTGACAGTTCTTTGTGATCTGAATCTGAAATAAATCCTAAAACAGAATGCTAGCCACTTTGGGGGTGCTTCTGTATTAGCCACTCTCCCTAAAATCTCTTGGCAGAGTTTCCTTTGTATTCCAAGTTCTCTATTTAACTCTAAAAGTGTTTTTAGTTGGAGTTTTTTTAATTATTTGATCTTTTACAAGTGAACAAAACAACTCTTTTATAAAATAAAGTGTGTGTCTGTGTGTGTGTGTGTGTGTGTGGCAGGAAAGAGTGTTTATTTCCTCCTCAGTGGACTCTATGGGTCTACACAGAATACAGTTAGTGTGCTGTCTTCCTCCCAGAGACTATTAATTTTTATGAATTTGTATTTTCATATTCAAAAACAAACCATGGCAGGGGACTATGCAGCTCACCTAAAGTGAAGCCAAGTTTTCTTCTTCTCATGTTTTGTTTGTTTTTGTTAAAACTCCTAATAAATAGAGAGGAAAAAGCTGTGAGAAGCTATTCAACAGAAAGCAAGAAGAGTGATGAGGAGAAACCCAGCATTTTTTTTAAGCATAGGGTGCATCATGGAATCTATGATGATGCCATTGAAGTATCTTCTCCTGGACATATGGTCTGGCCAAAGTATGTTTATAATAGAGATCTCAGAGCACCTTGGGGTTATGTTTCTGAGCTTAAAAGTTTCTGCTACTATCATGCTGCTACTATCAAGTCTTCAGATACTTTATTTAGGAGCCTGACTTTGGACAAATGACCTAGATGGGATTCCAGCCACATCAGTTGTGTGTGTCTGGAACATGTCACCTCATAATCTTCCTGAATCTGATTATGAAATAAAAAAATAATTACTTCAGAAATTAATTGAAGACCAGCGAGTGAAAGTTGATCAATAACCAGTTTTAAGAAAGTGATTAAGAGCAATATGATTTTAAAGGACAGGGGCTGATTTTTTTTCTTGCTTTCTATTAATATATTTTCAACACTTAAAATTTTGAGATCATTTTATTCAGATTTAATTAGTGAAAAGTTTGAAAGGTAATATGGCATTACCTATGTACCAGGCAACATTATACTATTATTGATACTATTAAACTCCTATTTTTGGCTGGTTTCTTGAGGTGGTGAACAAAGGCAGTCTTTGAGTTACTTTTGCATACTACCTCAAGCCATAAAGTTTACAGATAGGATTTTTACCTGCTGTTTTATCCTGGTTGCCAAAATTACCTCATATTGAACCAACTTTCTCTTCCGAATTCCAAGTTAAAATTTATTTAAAGGAGTTTCTAGGACCAACACTGTAATATGGAAACATCTCAATCAGTTCAGCTTTTGCCCTCACTGGAGGAACTTACAGAACAAATTCTTCCTGTGTCATATTTACTTCTAGATATGTAATATCTCCTGTCAAATCTACTTCTGTTTAGAAGCCCAGAAAGTGACTCAAAACCTTCAGACCATCTTTAGAGGTTCAGATCTATTTCTACTAACCTCCATAAGGAGATGCTCATCTCCAGAATTTCTATTTTACTTTATTTTTAAAATAGTAGTTTATAATTTTTCTATTATAATTTAGGTACGATAATTAAAATTTATGATATTATTGTACAGTTATTACTCCCCATTACCAAAAGTACTCATGACTGGCTACCAATTTCCTGTGTCTCATCTGGGTTCATCTTCTCCCCGCTCCTGGTAATGTGATCCAATATCAAGGGTTTTATTATTGTTCCAGAAAGTCAATTCCACAGATGAGTGAGATCATCCAGTATTTGTCCTTCTTCCTGTGACTTATTTCACTTAACATCATCTCCTCCAGTTCCACTCACATTGCAGCAAATTACAAGAGTTTATCTTTTCCTATAGCTGCTTAGGATACCACTATATATAAAATATATATACAAGTATATACATTTCTATGTATATGTACAACAATCTCTTTATTTATTTGTCTGTTGTTGAGCATTGGGTTGTTTCTATTTCCTGGATATAGTATGGGTCACTGCAGTGAACTTCTCTGAGCATATGTCTTTTCAAATTAATGATTCTGTACTTGTGGAGTGAATAGTATACATTCTACATTTATAGCCAAGTTCTCTATTTCAGAGGCAGAACCTTCTCTCTACTTCAAAGTAGAATCATTTTTTAGTACAATTGTGTGAGTAAAATTCCAAATCATGTGAACTGGGTGCTCTGTTGATGCATTAGAATTAACCTTCCATCTGTGAGAAAACCTCTACTTTTATAGCACAGTTTGATTCCATAACTTATGAAATGTTTCACTCATGTAGATGTTACCACATGAGACCTCCTTCCTGCATTCCCTGTAAAAGTTCTAACATTTTCTTTGGCCTGTGAAGATAGAAAAATGTAAGACACATTAAACTCTAACATTTACTTGAAGTAAAACACTTCAGAATATCAGGACAGGGCCTCTGAGAGGAAAAATGAATGGGTTCTTTGGTAATACTTGACATTTAGAAGTGAGGAAGAAAATAATCTGGAATTCTATGTTGTCCTTAAATTATTTTTTATGGCATAAACCAACTATGTTGATTTCCTGTCTCCTCATACCAAATGGTCTTTTCCTGATGATTTCTGTGTTGCTTGCTCAAGTTGAGTTGAACATGACCAAAGTTTAGGACTCAAAATAGAAACACAAGGCACACAAAGCAGCACATTAGAACCAGGATTTGGATTGTTTTTCTGTTGCATAAATCCATTAATTCTAGAAAGTCATTCATTCCTCCTCTCCCATTCTTTCTTCAGCTTTCAAACCTGCTCTCACCTCTGGCTGCAGATACTGCAATCCAGTTTCTTAAAATCATCCATGATAATGTTCCTGGCAGTCCATGATCATGTCCTCCTAATCTTTATCTCAGGCACCATTTTTTCTGCCTCACTCCTCCTTCACCCTCCAAAGCTTTATCCACCTCTTCTATCCCCATCTAACCTTAGTTTCCTTTATATCCCACAGAGATATTCATAGGATCATTCTGCACCAAACTTCCTTTTCTTTCACTGGGTCCCAATCCATTTTCATGTCTTCAAATGAAAGCATTTTCCGAAGTCTTGTCCCTTTGTTTTCTCTTTCTCATTTAGTTTCTTTTATTTTTAATTATCATCACCATATTAATGGTTCACTTTCCCCATATGACTTTTTCATCTCCAGCTTCTCTCTGTGGCTTGTTTTTATATACTGAATTGCAATAGAAATGTCTACTTGAAGGTCTTTCTAATATCTCAAGTTTAGTGAAACTAAAACTGCACTCATTGTATTTCCTACTGAATTTATATTTCTTTCAGTGGGTCTACCTTTCCCTTAGAATTCTTGACTTAGCTTTTCTTGATCCACTTTCTTTTTTTTTTTTAACCCCTATATGGTCCAGGATTGTTTGAACAACATCCTCAGCATTTTATTCATCAATCTTTTCTCTCCTCAGGGCCATTCTCCTAGGTCAAAGTCCCATTACATAAGTAAAGGGGTCCTTAAAATTTTTATACAGGGTGCCTGTTTATTGTTCCTCAGACCATTGATGGCTAGACTATAATTTATAAAAGAAACTATAAAAATTCCTGTGCACACCTTACATATATTATTTTGAAGTAAAAATACAGTGGGAACAAATCCAGTATTTATAATGAAGATCAATTAATATTAAATCAACAAAATTACCAGTGTTTCAATGGGAACTATGGGCCTACTTTTGGCAGGCCATAGTTTGAGGACTCTGCCTGAGATTAAGAAGAGAAGTTGAGAGACAGAAAGAAGAAGGAGGGTCTGAGAGTGCTGCGCATACTGTGGGTTGGTGTTAAGCAGGATAGACAGTGGTAGCAAAAATACCCAATGGGCTGGATAAATGTCCACAGGCCATAGTACTAACCTACATACATTTCCTACATTTGAGTTTATCCACTTTATCATTTATATTTTGAATCTCCACCCAAAACTCATTGTTTTCTAATTTTCCTTGCTCCAAAATCTTTAAGATTCTTTCTTCTCACCTAGCAAAGTAGAATTTTTCTATCATCCTAGGTTTTCTTCCACAACCAACTAAACTGTTCAGTCTTCCATCAGTAGTCTTCCAAACCACCCCACAGTTTTAAAAACCTAAACTTGAAAGTTCTTCTTTAGTCACTTTATAGAGTTTTGTTCTTTTGCTTGATTCAACCAAAAGCCAGAAAGCACTCTAAAACTGTTCAAAAACAGAACAAAACACTCAACCCTAAAAACTAAACAAACCAAACCAACAAAATTAGCCTCCTTCCTAGAAAAGAAAAAATAAATCTCATCAGCTACTTGCTTAGGTAGAAGTCAAATGAATTGAACTGAAAGAATTAAGAAGGCATTTTAAGATTTCATACATCTCATACATTTCAAGATCACATCAGGAGCAATTGAGGGGTTTCTCTTTAAGCCCATATTCTCCCTTGAACATGTATCTAACTTGCTTTTCTCTGCTTTTCTTAGCTTGCTTTTTTCCAATCTTGGATAAATCTGTATTCTCTGTTTGGGGTTCTCTTTTGGGGGGGCACACACAGTGACACTCAGGGGTTGCTCTTGGCTATGCCCTCAGAAATTGCTCCTGACATGGGGGACCATTTGGGATGCCAGGGATCCAACTGCGATCCATCCTGGTTTAGCTGTGTGCAAGGCAAATGCCCTATTGCTTGCGCCACATTCTGGCTCCTGTATTCTCTCTTAAATATATACTCTCTCTTTCTTCCTAAGTAACTTTCAATAAAATCTATCTTGGTTTACTAAAGGAAAATTAAAAATGCAAGGAAAATAAAGTTAAAAATGAAAGGAAATAGAAGAACATGAATATGCAATTACAGGAAAATGAGAGTTTTTGACTTTTGTTGGAGGCAGATGGATATTTTTCTTCATCTCATAAACAAATATCTTCTTGACTCTTATCCTTTACAGCGTATGAATAGGAGACAGCCTGAGT
Source organism: Suncus etruscus (assembly GCF_024139225.1). NCBI lineage: Eukaryota > Metazoa > Chordata > Mammalia > Eulipotyphla > Soricidae > Suncus > Suncus etruscus. The sequence continues at coordinate 109,465,032 of NC_064855.1, forward strand.
TGTCTCTAGGGACTGTAAAGTATCAAGAACAACCTTATGTTTTTATAAAAATATAAGAAGCAAGTAAACAACAAAACAAAAACTTGGTTTCAAGAAAGCATCCAGTTAGTCCTAAATCTCCCCCCCAACACACTTGTTATGACAGGGAGGATGATTAATCAAAGCAAAACTGCCATCATGCTCAGAGACATTTCTATAGCCAAATCAGTTTTGCTTTTAAATAGTTTCCCACCTGGCTAATAACTGGTCAGTGCACCTGATGCACATTTAATGCTGCATTGCATTTTGCTGTTATGCAAACTCAGTACTTACTATAGGTATATACCTAATTACTTTTAATGGTAGTGCTGGTCTTTGTAATTATCTTTTAAGTGTCACATGAATATAGACTGGTAAGTAAATATTGAGCAGAAAGGCAGAGAGGCAGCGATTGTGTTGGAACGAGGACAGTTGTCGCCTGCCCAGTGACAGATTATTACCTTGACCATGTGGAACTTTGACTCTTCTTTGACAAAAGTCCATTCGTTCAGGTCACCAAAACCCCTTGCAGAGGTCACAGCTCTATTTCAGATAAATAAAGCAAAAAAAATTTTTTTGACCATTCTGAAAACCTGTTTATCTTTTTATATTAAATAGCAACTTTCCTTGGTTTGGGCAGATGTAGCCCTTTTTGTCCCAACAACATTTTAGAATTGAAATCTTTAGTTGTTTTTCTTTTAGAAAATATTCAAAGAGGGGCCAGAGCAGTGGTGCAAGTGGTAGGGCATTTGCCTTGCACGGCTGACCTAGGACAGATTGTGTCCCATTATGGTCCCCCAAACGAGGAGCGATTTCTGAGCCCATAGCCAGAAGGAACCCCTGAGCATCTCCGGGTGTGCCCCCACCAAAAAAATATTCTAAAGAATATTTTAGGTGATCTGAGCCCTGTCTCAATGAAGGCAATTAAGTATTGCTTTTCTTCTTAGAAGAAAAGACTTGTTACAACCTCTTAGTCACACAGTGGTCAGTGGCTGTGTGCACTTTGTGTGGTGCATGCCAGTGTGGGAGGCGAGTCAAACTCAGTTCAGTGTAGGTCCCTTATTTAGCATGTGCTTATTACAAAGCCTGGCAAATTTATTGCTGGGGAGTCTATCATTCTTGCATATCGCTGCGTGTTATTCAGCTTCTGATGTGTTTGCGGAGTGATGTAGCTTCCAGTGTGTGCACTTATACAAAGTGACTTTGTGCGTGCAACCACAGCGTGACCCAGACCTCATTCCATTTCTCCTCTTGGCATTGCTGATTAGGCTACTGGCAACTCTCTAAATTTACAGAGTCTGTAAACTCCTAAGTTATGATGGTTCTTTGGATGTTAATTATTCCCATTCATACACTCTTTTTATTGTGCATTTGAAATAGGGCATATAAGATTGTCCTTTGTATTCCAAGATAAATGCTACTGATGGCAGCTCCTTCTCTCTCTCTCTCCCTCTCTCTCTTTCTCCCACACTGTCTCTCTCTCTCCACACACACACACACACACACACACACACACAAACACAACACACTCTGCTAGTGCAGAAAAGATCAGTGAGTGCCTCAGCATCCACCCAACTCTACATACACAGAACAGTTTTCAGAAGTAAGCCATGCCATGCCTAAATCAGAATTATTATATTCTTTCTTCTTCATCAAAATTTCTTTTTCTTTTCTTTCTTTCTTTTTTTTTTTTTTGTCTTTTCGGCCACACATGGTGACACTCAGGGGTTACTCTTGGCTATGCACTTAGAAATCACTCCTGGCTTGGGGCCATATGGGACACCACAGTCTGTCCTAGGCTAGCACTGGCAAGGCAGAAGGCTTACCACTCTGTGCCACCTCTCTGGCCCTTCATTGAAATGTCTAAGTTTATGGGGTTCTAACAAAAAGTTTGCTAAAGAAAAAACTTTAAAGGGCTGAGGAATAATACAGCAAGGAAGTACTTGTCTTACAGGAGACTGACCCATGTTTGATCTCCAGCACCTTCTATGATTCCCCAAGCACTGCCAGGAGTGATTCCTAGACATAGGGCCTAGAGCTAACCTTGAGCACTGCTGGATGTGACCCAACAGCCCAAAGAAGAGAATTGGAGGGCCCGGAGAGATAGCACAGTGGCGTTTGCCTTGCAAGCAGCTGATCCAGGACCAAAGGTGGTTGGTTTGAATCCCAGTGTCCCATATGGTCCCCCGTGCCTGCCAGGAGCTATTTCTGAGCAGACAGCCAGGAGTAACCCCTGAGCACCGCCGGGTGTGACCCAAAAAAAAAAAAAAGAAGAAGAAGAGAATTGGAGAGAAAATGTTATAACTGTTCTTTTTCTTGAAATGCTATTATGAATTCTAGAAAAAGGGCACATTCTTATATATTTATATAAGTCCAGGATATCTATATCTATATCAATATTTATCCTGTAATTGACATAGATTCTGTTTTTTTATCTTGTATTTATTAAAAGAAAGTCTGTGATATTAATGTCTTGAGTTTTAGAATCAGGATAGAAACTTTTATTGCTAGATATAAATACTATGATGAATTAATTGATCTATCTGTGGAGTAAGATTATATTTCACAAATAATAAGCCTGGACTGTCACTTATTTAAAGTGAAGCATTTGTAATACTTACTAGTTTTTAATATGCTTATTTTCTATAAATATTAATATATTAATATATTTTAATTTTAATATGAAAGTTTTTAATATGCTTATTTTCTACATGTATAATAGCATATATACATAAATATGTATATATAGAAAGACACATGAAAGTATAATTCCTGAATGAGAAGCTTTCTATCTTTCCTACCACAGGGACATTTTGAAGAAAAAATTCAATTTCCTGTAGCCCACACTAAAAACACTATATTAACAAATAATTTCAAACAGAAATCAGATTCCCTTACCTGTGATATCCCTTCCTAAAACTCACATATCTTCTGGTCTTTGCCAAGCAAAGCCAGACTTCTTTTCTCCCTGTGCAGAAATTGTACATGCTAAAGGGATTGAGGGGACATTCTGAGAGGCCCAGGATAGTGAATGGAATGGCAAAACCTCTAGGTATTATCTCACAAATAGAGGCAGAACATAAGCCTATTAGAAGTGTCATTGTAAAGGAAAAAAGAGTCAACTGGGAAAAAGGGAATTTGGGAGACATATAATGTAAGATCACATGACCAAAAGGAGGAGGGATGAAGAAGGAAGGTCGAGAGCATTCCTGTTCTGCCACTGAATCTCCAAAACCAGAATTTACTATTAGGTCCCAAGTCGATTCTTATTTTGGAAATCAACAATTAAAGCTCAAATATGTAAGATATGTGTCAATGGGGTCTTGGTTGACCTGGTTCTATGCCTGACCTCAGACTGTAAACCTGAGGCTGGTGAGACACAATGTCACACTCTGCTAGAAAGCAAATAGTATATGATGCGGATGTACATGGGAAGGGCAATGGATGTAGAGTTGATCTCCTTTCAGAGCCTTTACCCTTTGTAGCTGGGATGCCTGCATGTTAGTTAACATGGCCCAGAAGAACTATTACTGCTCTAGGGTAAGAAATTAATCCTTGCTCCAGCACTCGCAGAAACAGAAACTTGTTAGTAGTTGATCTATTTATTGTGTAAGACTTTCTTACTTTGTCTGTCTTAGGAAGCCAGAATGGGTATTTGTGGACTCCTCTAGTCTCATCAGTCTTTATTGTAAAAGACATCAACTTGATAGTTTTTTATCTTATTCCTGATGTGGTGCCACTTCCTGCCTTAGAACTACTGCCATTATTGAAACCTTGAGATTCATTCTAGATTACTCCCATCCTTTTGACCCTTCTCTCCACTGGAAGTGAACTTCTATTAATCTAATCCTCCATCAGCTTGTAATTATATGAGGTAATTATGTGAGAGGTAGAATAAAGTCAACTGTAGGACTTTCCCTGCGAGTTCTCGTTTAACATTAAGAAACTTATAGGGCATCCAGATTTGATACTTGTATGTAAAAGAACCCTGTGAAGAATAGAAGAAGTGCATGAAGTTAAGAAATAATGATGTAGAAGGACAAAAGGACCAACCATTTATAAGGTTACCATTTAGGGAGCCAGAGAGATACTATAGTTGATAGGGTGTTTACCTTGCATGTAGTCACTCAGGTTGGATTTGCAGCATCCTATATGGTCCTTCATGCCTCACCAGGAGTGATCCCTGATTGCAGAGCCAAGAATAACCCCTGCATACCATTACGTGTGTCTCAACAAGCCCACTTAAGGACATCCTGTTTTAAGTAGGAAGAGCTAAAATCAAATGGAGAGTGAAGGCCTCCTTAATATCAGCACCATTTCATGTTTTATATTGTTGTGAGGAAGTAAGGGGGTATCATACAAGAAAGACTTTTAGATATAAAGGTTTTTAATACACAGTCTTTATTTATTACATGGTAATGAAAATGTTATATGAGAAAAAAGTATTAGAAGAATGGACTATTTGTAGGATTAAAACTTTATGTTGATTAGTTTTTAAACATGGTTAGAGGAACAGACATGGAGCACAAGCTTATATAGTAAAGCACATTCTTGGCATGAAAAAAATCCTGAATCTTGGCACCTCATGAGCTCCAGCAATGTAGTATGTGCTCCTGGGGGCCTCCAAAATCTACAAGACCTGACCCAAAATCTTTAGACCTGCAACATGTGATAGAACATACAGAATGATCCCATGACTCCCCCCTGAATTCTGCTGGGGGTAGTCCCTATAAATCATGTTTTAAATAGAAGTGCTCTATGTGTATCTATCCTCTTCTGAAAAAAGCAATATGTTAGCTTCCTCTTGGCATCTACAGAGAAGGAATTCGATTTTGGCTCTTCACTCTTAGATTAATAACATCCCTCTATAAAGGAAGACAATGTTTAGAAGCCCTATATTGTAGCCTATGGGTATATTAACAAACTACCCTCAAACTAAATGCCATAAACCACTGTCTTTTCATATTTTTGAGTCTCAATAAAGGTATTTGGAAAAGCATATAGGCTGTGATCACACATTTTTACTTCCTTACATGTAGATGATGACCCAGGATGACCAGAATGACAAGAGATGGTTTGAGTGGCTCAATTGAAGAAATGTTTTGAAGGCACCTTTCTAGTTCTGGCCTAATTTCCTCTCCAGGTGTCATCTTTAGAACTAAAATTTCCATGACAGCTTTTGTTATCATCTGCCTCTGACCTCTTACCTCACCATTGCAATGGCTGGATGATCCTTTGTATTGTCTTTCCAGGTATTGCCTTGCCTTTTTCTTTCCATTGACTTTACCTGCATTTGTGTTGGGTTTCTTCAAAGCACTGAGGTATCAGAGTATGTGGACTTCTTGCACAGCAATTAACTACCAGCAAGCATTCTGAAAGAACAGGGCAGACTTTTCAAGGATACCTTAACCCAGTTGCAGAGGTCACATTGTCACACTCTGTATTTTCCTCCATGCTCATTTGGTCACACCAGGAAACTAAGTGACTCTAGTTGCTAGGTTAAAAGGGAATAAAAATGGTGTCAATCACTGGAAGCTAGAGCTTTTTCAAGAGCAGCTCCAACAAATTCCATGGAATTATAGAATTGACAGACACATGAACAACTCGTTAAATGTGCTTCACCTAGGAAGCATTCATCTAAAGAGGATAAAATAAGAATATGGTGGGGCTGGGAAGGTGGCGCTAGAGCTAAGGTGTCTGCCTTACAAGCGCTAGCCAAGGAACGGACCGCGGTTCGATCCCCCGGCGTCCCATATGGTCCCCCCAAGCCTGGGGCGATTTCTGAGCACATAGCCAGGAGTAACCCCTGAGCGTCAAATGGGTGTGGCCCAAAAACCAAAAAAAAAAAAAAAAAAAAGAAAAAATAAGAATATGGTGGGAATAAACAAATAGTTTACCAATCCACCAAGGACATCTTTGTGTATGGATTAAAGCTAATGTGGCCCGTAATTTTATTATATCTACCTTGGCAGAAAAAAATACCAGAAATCTCAAGTGAATTACTTATTAATGATTCGTATATTCTCACACAAAATGTGAAAAATTGCTTGAGGTTCTAACTGGTAACTTTCAATTTGCATCTTCATTGCACCAGAGAAATCTGCTCTTGACACATACGTGGGCCTCTTCTAGCTGAAAATAAAGTAGTAATGGTTTAATTCTATTGGCAGAAGACCAGCTTTCCATAATTTTAGCCTAGTGAACCATTCTGGACCATAATTCAAATGTAATGATCTGACTCATTGAAATGATAAGATCAGAGCTTTGGGCAGGTATATTGTTACCTCTCATAAGAAAGTTTATTATTCCACATGTCAAGTGCTCCCCCATCTCTGCACACCTTTGCAAAGAAGGCAGACACTGTCAGCTGGCCCAACATGGGGCGTGTGATTGAGACACCAGAAATCCTATGAACACGTATGGGTCTGCATTTGACTCTAGTGAGCCCATCACTAATGACACTAGTTCAGAGATTTTACTACTGACAAAGACCATATGTTCCACCAACAGCTTTTCGTATGATACTCTATTTACTGTATATTCAGCAGAGGATTTGAGCAGCTTTACCTGAGCAAATAGTCTATTCACAGGCTGTTGCATGTGAAATATTGTTGGAAAAAATATATGTTTATAAAGCCTGGGAACAGTGAGTTCATGTACTGAGTTTTTGAGTGAGATAGCTGCTAAGAAAGTCTCAGCTTTTGTGTGGAGATGAGAGGAGAACTCTGCTGAGTTCCACATAGAACAAAACAGAAATTAGGACGAGTTTTAAAACGCAGTCAAGTAGTATTTGTTGAATTATAGTAAATATGATAATGATGTATGTCTACATACTTATAGTCAGGAAGTATACCTTATACTTGTTTGCTATCATAATGGTCACAATGGCTATAAAAATGCTGAGATTAACTTGGGCGTAGTATTAAACTAAATTTAGTTATGATCTTACACTTCTTAGAAGAGTATTTATTTAAATCTATATATTTTTATTGACTATAACATACTGAAATCACAGAATAGTTTTCTATAATTTTCCATACGGGATGTGTGTGTGTGTGTGTGTGTGTGTGTGTGTGTGTGTGTGTGTGTGTGTGTGTGTGCAGGGTTATTTCTGGCTCTGCACTCAGGACTCCTGGTGGTGGAACTATATGAGATTCTGGGGATCTAACTTTGATAGACCTGAGGCAAGCACCTTATCTACTGTACTATGGCTCCAATCCCCTGTTTAACCATTTCTGACTACTCACTAGCCAAAGACAGCAGTTTGGTAACTTAGCAATTGGGAGAAAACCAGTTGGGAGAAAACCTTCTCAAACTCATTAGGACAGAAGGCTGGATATTCATAGTAGTTGAAGATGACTTTAGCCAGACATAGGATCTCTTCTAGTCTCATTTTCTTTTTTGCATCAATAAAAGGTGAGTAGGGAATGATAGCATTTTCTACTTCCATAGCAACTCTGAAAGTTAAATGATTTAAAAATTTAACACAGTACTGAACTGTAAACATTGAATGAATACCAATGCTTTTAAAGGCATCATTGGTGGGGTCAAAAAGCTTGCCTTGCATGCAGTCAGACTAGACTCAATTCCTGGTACCTCATATGGTTCCCAGAACACCACCAGGACTGATCCCTGAGCACAGAGCTAGAAGTAATCCCTGAGCAAAGTTGGGTGTATCCCTCCACCCAGAAATAATTGAAATACATTTTTTGTCCATAAGTGAACTCTATTATTACTCATCCTTCCCTTTTTATTCATGGAAGCATCTACCAATCACATTCAAATGAAAACTGGAAAGAGGAATAAGAGAACCTAGAGGGTTTTGAAATTAATTATTTAATTATTTACAGTGATCTGTTTCTTATTTATTTTTCTCTGGCATGAATTTGACTCCTTACTTTACACCCTGTATAGATTCCAAGAGTAAAAGGTCCAATTTTGAGGTCTTCCATGTTCAACTCCAGGCGTGGCCATTTGAATCTCACTTGCAAAGTAAACATGACACAAACTAAACTGGTAGAAATAGTCAGATTGTATAAGCTGAAAACTTACACTGCATGAAAAAATGAAGTGTACTCTCATGCTTTTCATGAAAGACCAGTGACAGAATGTAACTTTCTACCTTGAAAATCACTCACTGTCATATTTTTCTGGGTTCATTTTAATTTTCTTTTTTTCTTTTCTTAAAAAAAAAAAAGATACACTAGAGTGTAGATATTCTTTTTTTTTAATTATTTTTTATTATTTTAATTATGACAAAGATGCAAAGAAAGAGGACAGGGTAAAGTTACAGTGGAAGCCCAATCACCCATAAACAGAATTCTCGGTAGTCCCTTCGATGATATCCCAGCCTTGAACTTTCAGCCAAAGAACATTAATAGAAACAAAACTGAACCCCTGTACAATACAATTACTTTGTCCCTCAAATCCCCAGTTGTAGTACATACTATTTCTTAGCAGCACACAATATAATCTAAAGACATTAGACTTATGTAACTCCTTAAACATTGAGGGCAAAGTACATTTCTCTAGTTCCATGCATATGCTAACTAGTTTAAGTTAACATCAAAAGTTTTAGTGGCTTGTTTTTCTTAAGAATTGGAGTCAAGGGAACATAGTAAAAAATGGTATTAAAGTGGCATTTGTTTGCATAGGCCCACCAAAACATAAGGGACATGGAAAGACAAATTATGGTCTAAATACAAGGAGACCTTACCCCTGAAGTTTCCTGGCACAGGACTGACTCTAGGCTCCAGGCAAATTAGTTTGTTCAATTCAAGTCATTGTCTGTAGTGGCAATACACCTCCATTCCTCACATAGTCTCTGTTGTTGGTATCTTGCTTCTGTATTAAAGATCCTGGAGTCTGCATCTCCCATATTGCAGTCAGGAAGGTGCAGAGCATCCTCTCGTTTCACCTCACACTTAAGGGGGACTAGAGAGAACCATGTCCTGTAGAGCAGGTCATTGTTGTTGTCAAGTCTTCTCAGTGTAAACGGAAGTCTCTTTTTAAGAGGTCGATGTCAGACCCTTGGTAGTGTCTTTCCTGGTAGAGGACTGCTTCCAGCTGTTGCTGTAAAAGACCTTGGATGTTTCGTAGTTAGCTTGCCTGGTTCCGGCGTGAATGGAGGATGCCCATTCTTCTGAGGCCTGTGCCAGGTCATTATATCAATGTTCAGGGTGTAAGGTACATTGTACTGAGATTTATTAGATAAGAACTTATCTGTATGTATAGTGTTTTCCCATTTTAATGTGTCTATGCAAACAAGAATCAATGCCATGGGGCGTTATTGGTGCATCTGGAGGCAATAGGAACAAGACCAGCAATTTCCATGACATAGTTCAATCATAGGCATCAAACTGGGGGACAGTTCCACCAACAATCCTTACTGAACAGCTTACAAAGAAAAGACAAGATGAAAAGTGAATAGAAACATCATGGTAGAAGAATATATAGAGAGTTACTTCAGCTAAAGAAAATACCATTAAAATATTCAAAAGATATATGTGTTCAATTTATGTCCTTCTAAATATTTCTGGGATTTGTTACATATACTGTATGTCTTAGGTCAGAGATTAGAACTATGTGTTACTGAAGTTAAGAAGGGTAAATCTGGGGTACTGATGGTTGGAAGGAGCAAGTGTTCGCCCCCACGCGGTTCGCAAAATGTAGACTGGTATGAAATTACCACTGACAGACTGAGTATAGCTAAGGCTTGGGAGGGTCTCCTTCCCTTCCTGGAGCAGGATTTTTAGCCGGCATGGACGGGCAGCTGGCAGGCCCCCCCAAGTGCCAGCCGCCTCGTGGTCCAGCCTAGGGTAGGGGGCTCGGATCTGGGTCACCCGACCCCCCTCTCCCCCATTCCTCCGGATCTCCAGGTGGGTTCCTGGGAGGAGTTGATGGGGCACCCGGGGTTTTCCCCAATCCCAGGCCAGGCCGGGACACTGGCCTAGGGTGGGGCTTAGGGGGTGGAGTTTGATTTGGTGGGTGGCAGATAGCTGAGTGTAGATATTCTTTACATTTGCCAGCAAGGTAAGAGAGTATCCTAAGATGCTGTCTGATGTAATGTGCGAACTTAATACAAGAGCTTATGAGAGAAAGGGAGTTTCAGATGCTCCTTGCCAGGGTAATTAGGAAATTAAGAGAGAACCATCATGAACTACAGGCTGACACAGTGTCTACAAAACTAGAGTTGCCCCCTTCACTAATGGAAGAACCAATTGTTCTTTTCTTTTTCTTTTCTTTTTTCTTTTATTTATTTATTTTTTGTAGCCTAATGCAGAGAAAGCACAATCATCCTGAGAAAGATTATTTTGTACTTGTTTTCAAGATAAACAATAAGAAAACTGGATTAATTTCGTATCTGATATGTCAGAGCTGTATTTTTTCCACAAATGTGTAGTTATAAATCCATATAAAATCTAAATAAATCCAGATAAGTCCAAATCTTCAACTTTCATGTATGTATATAAGCATGCATATATACATATACATTTGTACTTCTTTCTGTTTTAATCACAATGGCTTAAAACAGGTGGTTCTGCATTTATCTTAGACTGAGGGTTAGATTTCTGCAGCAGAAGTCTCAGGATACATTGCACTGTGGAGTGTGCTTGTCACTGAAGATCTCTCCTCCCCTGTGAGTTTTTCAGAAAGTTAAGTCATATCCTTACTGGGTTCAAGGATTTTGCTTCTAGAGTTCAAATCCTGTTTCTTTCCTGCTCACCTTTTGGGGCAGAAGCCCAAAAGGCAGTCAGTCTCTCCACAAGCCCGAGTAACACTCAAATTTTAAAAGATTTATAACCATTTATGAAGCATTTTTATTCAAGTGAAAACCATTTATCCTCCAGACAGTGGTATTTTTCTTTTCCCATATCCATAACTTTTAGCCCTAAACTATGAAAGTTTCCTGTTCATTCTGTTGCTGTTGGTAATCGATTTATATGAGAATGTTAATGCTCCTATTATCAAATAGAGTATTTCAAATGCTTAATCTGAATCAAGAAAAAATAAATAAATCTCTAATCCATCTCTTTCAGGCAATGAGAAAATCTTGACAATAAGCCAGCGATACTTTTGAATTTATGACCTCTATTTTGCAAGGTTGTTCTACACTTGTTATTTGTCTGCTATGTATCAGGAGTTGTTGGAAATGTATAAATTGCAAAGGAAAATGGAACTAGACTATTTAGCACTCAAGGAAGCTCTTCTAGCTCAGCAATGTTCAATCAAATAGAATGCAAGCCACATATTTTAACACCCACATTAAGCAATGTAAAAAGAAACACATTTTCTTAGTCTATTTTATTTAATTCAAAATGTTATTATTAAAAATTATTTCAACCTGGTTTTAAAATGATGAATGAGATTGTTCCTGTGTCTTTTTTTCCTACTGAATCATTGAAATTCTGTCTGTATATTAATCTTGAAGACAATTCCCATTTGAAATAGCTACATTTTAAGTGATGATCTCATGCCATATGGACAACACAGGTCTAGTGGTTGAGATGCAAGGGGCAATGATTATAATATGATGAAAATAGGAACTTGGCATTGTGGGAAAACAGGGTGCCTTCCTAGTTACTTGGCACTAAATAACCAGCCTCTGCTCAGAATTTGTCTCACTTAACCTATTCTTAAATGCCAAAAAGACCTTTTCAGGCTAACACAGTTGTAGTATGGAGATTTAAGATTCAATTCAATCTCTTGCTAACTATATTCCGTGGGCAAGTAACTTATCTTCTTTAGGATTTACATTTCTTTGTGAGTGTTGTGGTAAATTAACATGAGAAATATTCCTGACATATGAGTTGGCCTAAAGTCAGTTGAATACTCATTAATGGTTGTTAGAGCTATTTTTTTTAACTAAATAGAAGACAAAACAGTGCAAGTTGGTTGGTTGAAAGACATGAACTTTTGAATTAATAAGGGAAGTTTTAATATGTAAAAAATTCAGGAATGACTAGTCAGTTGGTCACCTCAAAGAAACTAATGTGTAAACATAGGCAATGCCATATTTGTTGTATAGGATTGTCAAATTTCTTTTCTGCAAATCAGTAGGGATAGTAGAGGAGGATAGGTTTACTCTAAATCTTTTAATTTAATATATTTATTTATTTATTTATTTATTTATTTAAATTTTTATTATGGCCAAAGTGAATTACGTATCTTTCACAGTAATATTTAAGGTACATAGTGACAATGAATCAGGGGCATTGCCACCACCAGTGATGTTCTTTCTCCACCGCTGTTCCCAGCATGCATCTCATATCTTTCTCCTTTATCCCCAGAATACTAGATTTACTCTAGATTTAAAAAAATTTTGGGGGCAGAGATATAAATAGATCGGGCAAGGCACAATCCTCGGTATCCCATATGGTACCTGAATTTCACCAGGAGTGATCCTGAAAAGCAGAGCCAGGAGTAACTGTGTATTGCCTTATTGGTCCAAAAACATAGACAACAAAAAAATATTTCATGATCAAGTATTATTTGTCAGTGATTTACCTCTGATTCAGAGAAACTAACAGCAGAAAAACACAATTTTTTTTAAATGAGTAGTTTTGGTCTAGCATAACAAGTAGAAAAGCAAAGAATCATTGCTAATTTTTTGTGAAATAGTGATGTGTAGAGCTAGTTTCAAAATATGTAAATGAAAATATACTTGTCAACGGTATGGCAAGAACTTGAAAATGGTTTCATCTGAACAGTAAATATGTACGTTTCATTGTAACACCTTTTATTGTGATAATGTCGGAAAAATTTTGAAGTAAAAATACTAATACTAAATAATACTTAGAAAATGTCAAAATAAAATGCTGCTTCTTGGTCCCCAAGAATTCTACTTGAATTTTTCTAGAGAATTGGTAGAGTGGGCATGGCTATTAGTTGACTGTATGGTTTGAAGATTTTAATTGCAAACAAACTAGAAATACTGATAAGAATGAATGGCTCATTTCTTGTCTTTACGATTTACTTTTCCAAGTGTATGACTTTTGTATTGAAATGACATTTGATGATATCTTAAAAAAAAAAGTAGAAGATCCAGAAATTACTTTCCTCCTTGTAAAAATGCTTTAAAAAACGTAATGCTTTTAAAACTTGAATTATTCTTATTTTTATAAAAATATTTATTTTTCATTGGCACATAATAACATAAGCTTTTAATAATTTAACTTCATTCCTCTATGTTTTTGTAATGGTCACTCTTCTATCCTTCCAAGTCCCAATTGTTATCACACTACCAAGAACACCTTTTTGCTTACACTGACCATTTCAGCCCCCTTTCCTTCTGGTTTTACTACTTTTGGGGTGGAAATAGGTAGGCACAGACACAAGAGTTTGGAGCCAGTGGTGCTCAGGGACTACTCCTAGTTCTGTGCTCAGGAGTGACCCCTGGCAATGCTCAGATGATAAAGTGCCTCAAATCCCAATGGACCACATGCAGGGCAAATGCATTTACCTCTCTAGTATAATCTCTTCAGCCAGTTAGGTTACACTTTATTTTATCTAAAACAAAGATCATCCCTGGTTTATTTAAATCTGTTTGTTTACCATTTGGTTTCACCCAAAACAAAGATTATTTTATATGTAAACCTGGGTGAGACAGGCTCAGAATAGCCTAAATTGTCTATGTCTTTTCTGCCCCACCTGAGGATGGTCTCTGTGCTCAATAAAAATGGTTCTGGGGCCTGAGAAATGTACAGCAGGGCATTTGCTTTGCACTCGGCTGCCCAGAATGGACCTGGGTTCAATCCCTGGCTTCCCATAAGGTCCCCCAAGCCAGGAGAGATTTCTGAGCACATAGCGAGAAGTAACCCCTGGGCATCACTGGTTGTGGCCCCCCCAAAATACAAACAAACAAAAAGGTTCTGGAGAGACTAGGTAGAAGACTATAGATGCCAGGCTATATGTGTTTCACCCTCAGCCTGGTTTGGATTATTTCTAGTATGAACCTTATTCAAACTCATTCACCTGAGATTGGAGATAAGGCTCCTGGGGTCATTTTACAACTTTTAAACACTATGAAGACCACTTTAACATGCAGACCATGTTAATAAGTAGAAGATAGATATTTTTAAACTCATCTAGAAGCATCAGTAGGTGTCATACTGTCATAAAAATTATTTAACACTTATTTGAGAGGGCCAGAGTGAGAGCATTTGCCTTGCATGTGGCCAACCCGGAATAGACCCAAGTTTGATCCCCACCACCCCAGAGCCTTCCAGAAGCAATTTCTGTATCCAGAGCCAGAAGTAACATCTGTTCACTGCTAGGTTTGGCCCAACAACACCTTAAAATTAAAAAAAATTTTTTTAATTATTTGATGCCAGAAATTTGAAGCTTGAAATCAGCAGGGTTACATATGCCTTTTACTAAAGGATGACAACCCTGGTAGGGCTGGGATAATGAGTGATTAATCAGCTAATTGGAGGCAGGGAAGATAGGGTGAGAATGTGAACTCATTGAGAAAATGTCTGGATGTCTCAGGAGGGGGATAGATTGAAGAGCCATCTACAAAACAGACTGGACCAACATGGGTGCGATTTCTCAGAAGGTGGAGAGCTGATGCTGCTGACGAATAAAGGCATAATTTCAGTTCAGAACTATATCATTTGCAGCCATGCACCTTAGAGTTCTCTGGACTATGGTAAATATTTTCCTTGTGCTAACAGGAGAATTCTCAGTCACTGCTCACCCATCCTGGGACAAGCTCTGACTTCTTAAACTGTGGGACTTACCTTAACTAAATTTAGGCAGTCATGAAAAAAATTATAATATGTTTTAGAATAAATTTCTTTAGATTGTAGCATCAATAAATATGTGTTATGTGGGCCTATTTTACATAGATTTATACTCTGAATCATGTATACATTTCTTGGAGGAAAATAAGGGTCTTGAGAGATTGGAGCAATAGCCCAGCCAATAGGGCTTTGCCTTACATGTGACTGACTAGCATTCTATCCTCAGCATCTCATATGGTCCCTCAAGCCTGCTAGGAGTGATTCCTGAGCATAGAGCCAGGAAAACCTCTGAGCACACTGGATATGACCTAAAATAAAATAAAATAAAATAATAAAATAAGGGTCTTGAGTGGAAAAAGTTTAAGAAACGTGCCTGCCTGAAAAGAGTTTCATCTCTTGTTCATGGCCATGTAAGGATAGTTTCAAGTTCAAAGACCCAGAGCTGTCTAACTTCTAAGTATATTCTCTTAATCACAAATGGGAAACTGATTCTGGAATGGGGGAAAAAATAACAGATTTGTAGGCATAAATAGTAGAAGACAAATATTTAGACACAGAAATAACTTCTAAAGATATTTGTTTCTAACAAGACCTTGGAAAAATGAAAAGCCTATCTTACTGTACATGATGCTACTTTATCCTAGGATCTGCTAATGCCTTTTTTAGTATTTTAATTGTCTGCCAAACAGGACACATAGGTCAGATTAATCTGCTGCTTAATCATAATACTGAAAGAATTCTGATTGCAAGTTTAAATTTTAATGCAGTTACTTAAATTTCTCTTTTTAAGGCTTCTTTGTGTATTAGATTCCTCCAGAACTTTAGAAATTACTATGACTGTCAAAATGATCAGCAACCAAGATAGCAAAGTTGCTTAAGGACATTTGTGTGTATAGATGGGATTCATTTTCATACCTTTCATCTTCAAATGTCCAGAATCCCTAACCCTAATTGTTAACACCTCTACCAAACAATTTTTCTTCAATATATCTTAAATGTAACATGAAAAGAGGAGATTATTACTACTATTTGCCTTCTATAGTATATTTCCAGCTAGAAATACATAATACTTTGTAGACTCTTTTTCAAAAGTTGTGTCTGTTCTCTTAACCTTTGAATAGTGAATAATGATTGAATGCTAGGATGAATTAGGGTATTAGAGAAATGAGCCTGTATTTTTAGGAAAAACATCTGTTTTTTTCCTGGGTTTCAGTCTTTTTTCTGCCCTTTCCTGGTTTTGGCTGGGCAAGTTATTGGAAATTTGTGTTTTTCCATTGCCTAATCATGAGACATTACAACTTGACATAATTGTAGGAATATTTGCCTAAAATTTGTATTTATATCCCAGTGCGACAGCAAGAGTTCCCCCAAGATTAAGTAGTTTAGGAAAAATTGATTTTGACAGAGTTTAGGCCATTAGAAGCATAAAAAGAGTCTTTCTGGACAAAAGTCAATGTGTTAACAGGCCTAGTTCCTTCTTGGAGTCGTCTTGCAGTTTGTTTTATTTGGGGGTAATATCCAGAGACTCTCAGAGGTTACTCCTGGCTTTGCACTCAGAAATTACTCCTGGTGGCACAAGCAGTAGGGCATTTGCCTTGCATGCGCTAACCTGGGAGGAACCTTGGTTCAATCCCTTGGCGTCCCATATGGTCCCCCAAGCCAGGAGCGATTTCTGAGCACAGAGCCAGGAGTAACCCCTGAGCATCACCGGCTGTGGCCCCCAAAAAACCAAACCAAAAACCAAACAAAAACAAAATAAAACAAAACAAGGGGCCGGGAAGGTGGCGCTAGAGGTAAGGTGTCTGCCTTGCAAGCGCTAGCATAGGACGAACCGCAGTTCAATCCCCCGGCGTCCCATATGGTCCCCCCAAGACAGGGGTGATTTCTGAGCGCATAGCCAGGAGTAAACCCTGAGCGTCAAATGGGTGTGGCCCAAAAACCAAAAAAGAAAAAAAAATTAATTACTCCTGGCAGGCTTGATGGACTATATAGAATGCCAGGGATCATCGAATCTGGATCTGCCACATGCAAGGCACATGTCCTACCTGATGTGCCATCAATCCGGCCCAAACTTCTTGTAGTCTGTAGGGAGAATTTGGTCCCTTGATTTATTAAGCTAGGGATGCACTGAGATTCTTTGATGGTCCTTCATTCACGTTTCTCTAATGTCTTTTTCATGTATATTTTACATGTCCAAGGACACAGATTAACACAAGACATTGCTTCTCAAGTGAGAGATTTTCCCTCTTCAAAAAGGGAAAAAGATATCATTAGCCATTTTTGCTTTTTAAAATTTGGTGAATCCACCACCACTAGAAAGTAGTTAAGCTAATTTTTTTTTTATACTCTAACTCCTAAGGAAAAAACTGACATAGTGATATCCTTCTTCATGTGACAGTAGTAGAGTGATTACAAGCACCTTGGAATAAAGTTAAGATTTCAATGCCCAGAGTAGAATGCCTGGCTTTAAATCTATTTCACCTCTCATTAAAGTGACCTTGACCTTGTGGGTGCCTCTTTTCAGGACCTCATCCAGGGTGGTGGATTAATCTATTATTTCTTTTTCTCATCTACCTAATGGGAATAGTAATAGCAAGTGCATAAAGTTCTTGTGAGGATTAAATAATATGATATATGCAAAGCCTTCAGAATCATACTTTACACATAGGAGTCTTCAATCAATGTTCATTTTCACTAACACTATTTTTGACACTCTAGTAGTAGTAATTGACTTGTATGTCTTTTCAAATGACTTTCAGAAATTTCTGAAAACAAATATAGGTGAAATTATGCCAGCACTTAATAAGATATAGTATATTTCAATCTAATTATACATAGAAATTTGGTGACTAGCATTAGTGGCTAGAACTATTTTTGGTGTATAGTATAATGGTGTCTAGCATTATTTTTCTTGTGTTCTGTAAATTTTTTTTATAAGATCACATCTTAAGACTCTCAGGTCTTTTTTTCAGGGGGGCGTCACACCCGGCAGTGTTCAGGGGTTACGCCTGGCTGTATGCTCTGAAATCTCCCCTGGCAAGCACGGGGGACCATATGGGATGCCGGGATTCGAACCACTGTCCTTCTGCATGCCTTACCTCCATACTCTCTCTCCAACTCCAAGACTCTCAGGTCTTAACTTCTGTTTCTGTGCTCAGGGACCAAGAACACTATATGTCATACCATGAATCAAACCCAAATCGGTCTTCTGCAAAGCAAGCAAATTTACCTCTGTACTATCTCCTTCTATTACTTATTATAGTACAAATGTACTTTCTTCTCTATTACAAAGAGGTCTTTGTCTAATTTCTTTATATAAAAAAAGGTTTTATTTAGATGATATGAGAGCACACACGAGCATGCACCCACAGACACACACACAGACACACACAAAGACACTCCACAGGTTGAGATGCAGCAAATCTCCAAGGTAGAGAATGTGCCTCTTTGTGGAATTTTAAGACCAATTAAGGACTTGTGTATACTCCAGCCACCTTCTTAGGGTCTGTACTCTTTTATAAAAATGCCATTGAAATCACAGAGGACCTAAAGTAAATAGTTTCATATCTCACAGGCTATGTCTTAGGGAATCAGACCTTAGCAACAACATTTGGCTGGATACACTTGCTGCTATTATAATATCCCCAATGGCTTTGGAGGGTACTTGTAAGTTAAGAAGCTTATCAAATCATTAGCCTTAAACATGGCATGATATGTTGGCTTTGGAACATGGTCGTTTGTGGAATAGGAAATATGTGTGCGCTGCGCTGCTCTATCCTTACTCTGAACAGTTCAGCAAGGTAGTCATTTTCTAACTGTAGCTTTTAGTCAATTACAGTGAGGCTATTTCTAGACTATATAAACTCCAAAATAGAAATCACATGTATATTATCTTCTGAAGATTTAGTATAAATAACAGGACTCATTTTATATGGATTGTGTAATAAAAGCATAATTGATTACATTATAAGAGCAATTTTGGATTTATTGTGTTGAAGACTTTTTACTATTGAAAGCTCCTCTATTTGGTTTTATGTTTTTACACAGAACTGTCTTGAATATGCAGATGTATTACACAATATTTCCGTTAGATGATGCTTTTCTAAACTTTATTCTTTTGCGTCATTTTGAGACAGAGTGTGAAGCATCCTGTTTCAAATGAGCAGAATATTGTAATGAACACAACAAAATAAAATTAAAAATCGAAGTCCCTACATACCTTATTCCACAAAGTATAATTATTGGACACTTGCATCTTAGGATTGTTGTAAAAATGCAGAGTTCTAGATTCCATTGCAGTTGGAAATACTTAGAATCTCTGAGCCCAGGAACCTGGATATTTATGAAATTTCTTCTTGATCCTTAACTGTCTTAAATTTGAGATTCATTAAGGAATCCTCAAGAGAATACATGGGTAAAAGAGAGGAGATACTGAAAACACAATGAGAACACAGACACCTGAACAACAGCTGAACGACCTGATAGAATGTATCTGACAATAATGATCACAATACAGAGGACATAAGATATAACTATGTATAATCTGTAATAGCTGAGTAAGATCTATGTGTGTAAAGTGGTTAATAGATGAGTGTGATATTAGTTACTTGAATTAGGTTGTAAAGAAAATCTGATCTTATTTGCTAACTCCACATTTACTTCACATTCTCCTAGGATAACAACTCATTTTGTTCAGAATATATAAAGGCAGGTTAGCTATTTTTACTCTCTTTCCACTTGATTCATTAGGGCAAATATCAGCATAAAATATTTTTTTACAGAGCAAATTTCCTTAGAGTAAGAAAAAAACCATGTATGTGATATCCACTTTTCTGTGTATGTTCACATGTGCATACAATAAAAACATATTTTATTGAACTAACAAAAAGAAAGTGTATATTGGAATCCAAAGAAATCATTTGTGTGATAAATAAGGTTGTTTATTACTAAGCAACTCTGATGACAGCACTTTTATGAAATTTTAATTATATTATGGGCCTATTCAAATATTGGTTTTGAACATTAATCGAGTTACTTGAGAAGCAGTTCATGGAATGGGAAATAAAAATGAAATGGCTTATTTACTTATCCCAATGCATTAAAATAAAATTCAGTTGGGAAACTCATAAGAAAAAGATGTGAGCCCTACCCAGAATCTCGGGGTAGCTTCTCAGCTGCATAAATCTCCGATAGTGATTGAATAGCAGCAACGTTAAGCTCAGAAGACAAAGCTTAAAATGCAATAGCTGTGGCTTAGAAGTAACTTACAATCTATCCCTTCTTGCATTATCATAAGCTTAGAGACCCACCAGGTTATTTGTGGTTGTTCAGTGGGTGAGCTGCCTGTTGGTGCTGCTATTTAAAAGCAATATTGTTTGTCAGGAGCAGCAATCAATAGGAAGAATTGCTGAGGAGGACGGGGTGAAGCTGCTGGTACAAGTGGGACATGAGTGAGGTGTGGCCTTGAGCAGCCAGGAACTGTGGCTCTGAGCATCTTTATGTCATGGCTCTATGCTTCACCATCCATTGGCTTTCTGTCCCGAAGTTTATTTCCTGTTGTACATTATATGGGACAGTAACTTTGCTGGAACCAAGACATCAAATTGCTGCTTCATAATGCATAATGTATGAATTCATAATGTATGAATTCACTAATTCATACATATTATAAGAAGATGAGGAAACTTCTCCAAAGCCGTGTTCAGTGTTCAGAAGGCATAGGGCCTTTCCTAACAATTTTTTGTCATCCCTTCTTGCTCTTTATTACAAAACAATAGAATGCAGTGTTACTTGTTCTCAATGTGGTGCCTAGGATTACCCAGACCACCCCAATAGTGCTTGGGGGGGGATATCTAGGGACTCATTTAGTGGTATTTGGAGGCCTCTAGGCTGCTCCTGATGATAGCCATGTGATACCAGGAATTAAACCTGGGTTGGCTAAATACAGTGCCAGCACCTTAACCCCAAATTGTCACTTTTCCACCATATATATATATATATATGTATATATTATATATAATTATATAAATAATGTATAATTATATATAATGTACTAATTTAAGTTTGCTGCCTACAGTAAATGTGAATTTTTCTGGATAGCCAAGTGCTCCATTCCTTTAAGAGTAGCCTTGAAACAAATATTGTTTTCAGTTGCACAGTGACAGATGTCAGATTTCATATCAGTCATATCATTAGAGACATGGAGGAATATCTTGAGATTCAAACTAGACACTTTTGATTTACCCTCGTATTTTTATATAAACACAAATTATAGCCTTTGAGGTCAAGTAATAGTACAGCAGGTAGGGCTTATCTTGCATATGCCATCTTGCACATGGCAGGCCTGAGTTCAATCTTTTGAACCCCTAATGGCATCCTGAGCCTACCAGAGTGATCTCTGAGCAGAAAGCCAGGAGTAAACCCTGAGAACTACCAGGAGTAACCCCCAAACAACAACAAAACTATAGCCTTAGAACTAAGATAGTACCAGATTTAGGGCTCTTGCCTTGCTTGTGGTTGACTAGAGTTCAATACCCAGCACTACATATGGTCCCCTAACCTGGCCAGACACAGCCCTGAGTACAAGAATAGCCTCTAAGTATTGCCTGGTGTAGAACAAATAAGGTTTACAGCCTTTAAATTTACATCCAGAGCAGAGTATCCTCACATGTAAGTCTTAATCAAATTGAGCACTTTTTAAAGATATACATTAATACCTTTTTGTACAACTTCAAAGAAACAGTAACAGAGAGAATTGCATATGGAATTAAATACTTAAAATCTTTCCAAGGAATTACTTTTAATTTTTAAGGACTTCTTCGAATGTAGGTTGTCTTGCTTTAAAAATAAAAAAGAGTGAGTAGAGTCAAATATCCCTAGTGGTTTGACACTCACTCACATACACAATGACTTAGAATCTTAATTGTGTAACCACCTCTCAGATGATTTCCCTGGCTTACAGGTTTGTTCTAAATATTGTAATGCTATCACAAATGTCTTAAAAGTTAATGTCATCAAGGCTACTTATCATGGCAATAATATAACAAAATTCTGAAGCAGAAGCAAGCCCAGTTCTTGGTGCTGAATTCATAAATGAACTCAATTGGAAGTGCTATTTAATTCTAGACCATAAATGATGCATCTGAACATGAACTCCTAAAATAATAATTAAATTCAACCAGTTTCATTTCAGTTTAATTTGAACTCCAATGATTCTCTCTTAATTTGTAGAGTTTAAGTTGAAGTATCACAGCTGGCTGCACATAGATTCTTAAGAATTTAGAGATCCTATCATGCTATTTCAACACTTGTTATAAAATTATTTTTAATTAATGTAACTATATATTAAATGATTTAACTAAAACCTGATGCCCAGCATATGAAAGTCCAATAACAACATGTTTAGACAGAAATTTAGAGGCGGCATCAGAAAATTTAATAAGAAAACCCATAATAAGAGCTTCAAAATTTATAAAGGCAACAATTTCTAAAATAGAAGCACTCAGCTCATTTATTATATTGTTTTTTTAAAGTAGAAAGATTTATTTTTTATTTTGAATGGAATAAATCCAAATTTAAATTTTAGATACACCCTACAGAAGTAGATAAAGAACTGAAAGAGATTTAAGGAGACCTCACAAGTACATCAACA
Organism: Suncus etruscus; assembly: GCF_024139225.1. NCBI lineage: Eukaryota > Metazoa > Chordata > Mammalia > Eulipotyphla > Soricidae > Suncus > Suncus etruscus. The sequence goes on from NC_064855.1 coordinate 109,487,445, forward strand.
ATAGGACAGCATGAATGTAGTTTGTATTCTAATTGGAACAAGCAAACTCTAATAGAATAAGTATTAGTCTGCCAAATCAGATCCTGAAAATATTTGTCATTTATTTTCTTTTTTACTTCTAATAATGATATTGTAGCTATGTATTTTAAACTCTTCATCCTTATCAGGAGTTAGTAAGATATTTCTTGATGAACTAAAAAGATGTATGGGACTACAGATAAACCTAGGGATTGGTTGGAAAGATAAAGATAAGCAAATGGATTGATCTCATTAATAAATGTTGAAAGTGAATGGTAGATAGACATGCCTTTTCTCTAGTTCTCTGTATGTGAAAGATTTTCCAAAATACAAAGTAAAAACAGAAGGTTTTTTGATATATAATAGATATTGCATCAAAGGAACAATTTCATTTCTTGCTTTTTCATAAATCATTATAGTGAGACATGGACAACAGACCTTAGATGTTCAACAATATAAACACCTGTCATATTTGATACAGGGAACCTACTAAATATCTAAAATAGCCTGCAGGGAACTTCCCTTGCAGCCAGCAAAACAAAACCTTTGAACAGCAACAAAAAATATACGTTAAGATTGAAGGTTTTCCTAATGAGTACATAGAAACCAAGTCAAGTATCAGAAAATTCACTGGAGGGTGGAGATACATTGTCATTTGTCGAAGGAGAAAGGTGATGCAAGTGACTGTTTAGATTCATTGATTTTTAGCAACCTTTAGAGCTTTAGAACTTGACTTTTGCAGATCCTCTGGCCCACCATATCAATTCTTCAGAGAGATGTGTTTTATGGCCTGTGATTAGGGTACAAGCCAATGGTTTGAAATGTCAAAAGTGGTAGTCTGGTATTCACGGTTCCCAAGGTATTTTTTGATGCCTGTCAGCAGTGGATTTTGTTTTTATTTTCAAGGCCTCATGTAAAATATGGACAAGTTGAATGATTTTTGAAGCTGTCAAAATATCAACTTCTTCCATATGAACATGCCGAGGTACTTTTTGTGCTGCTGCTTTGCCTATTCTGAGAGAGATGATATGCCAATCATCCCAGCACTAATAGGACCATCCAAGAAATATTAGAGTCATCACAATAGACTCTAATATAAATATTAAATATAAATATTTAGCTCTTTTGTAGGACATCATCTTGGTTCTCCAAGGTCCTGCAAAAAAAGAAGAAAGAGAGAGAGAGATAAGAAAAGCACCACGATATCCTTAGCTTTACTAATCCCCAGTACTTTAAAAAGCATATTGAAATGGATTTTTTTTCAATATAACGTCATTCAACATAGTGCAAAATGATGATAATATCACTTTAGACTGTATTATCAGTAGAGGCCTTAGGGATAGCTGAGGCACAGCAATATTTTATGTAATCCCACTAGGGCTGGTTAGCAATATAAAGACAAAGTTTTTGATCTTTGGAGTAAATCCCTAAGTCGGGGCTGATATTCAAAGTTTAGTGTATTATTAGAGAAGGAAAAGCATTTTTCAGGCCTGGGAAATAACTAATAATGTAGCATATGCTTTGTACAGACCAGACCATACCCTGAGTTTGATCCACAGCTCATTTCTCTGTTTGATCCACGGATCATTGCTCTCTTTACAAGTATAATCCCAGACACTCCTGCTTGCCTCTGTGGCTGTTTCTATAAAAAGCATAAAAGAAAATGAGAAGACTATGTTGAATTAGGACAGTAAACTACAGCCCTCATTCATGAACCTAAAAAGCATTTTGCAAAGTCAGAAATTTGCTAACCATATTTGCATCATTTGATGTGTAACCAATGTAATTCTGCAACATGACAAGACTGAGTTGTTGTCAGATTAGTTGTGTAGGAGTAATTCAGGTGAAATTAAGTCGTGTCTCATGATCTTTCTTGGACTACTGTGAAGGTTTGGCTAGATCTGAGGTCTCATCTCAATGGATTGTTTGGGATAGGATCTACTTCCAGGCTCCGGCCAGGCTTCTTGTATTATCAACAAGTACTGTTGTTTTTTATCTCCTGGGATTCCACATAGGATAATTTGAACATATGAGTTTTATTCTAGTTAGTCGTAAATTTAGTTTTTCATATTCATCATTTTTTTTACTGAACTATTGTAGCCCCAGCATGGACATAGAAGTATAGGTCCCACTTGTTTTCTGGCTTGTGCTTTTGGATTTGTTGAGTGAGAAACAAATAGATAAATGTATATTGAAATTGCATTTGTGCATGAAGGAGATGTATGGTATTCAGTCAATAGATTCCAAATGCTCCATTGTTTGTACTAATGAATTGATATAGCTCTGCCACCTTTATACATTTAAAATTTTTAATACAATTATTTAAAGTTTAAAATTAGAAGTATGTTCTTAAATCTAGGTATTCAACAGAGAAATAAATAAAACTGTGTAGAATTTGCCCATAATAAGCAAATGTTTTTATTATGGTCCCTTTTAAGGTGCAAACACAATATTATTGAACATAGTTTGTCTTGGAACTTTAGTTTTGTTGTGAGTGGGCATTGGGACATAGCCAGATCTGCTCAGGTAACACCCCAGCCAGTGCTTAGAGAACCATATGTAATGTCAGGAATTGACCTCGGTCATCTGCAAGCAAGGCAAGTTCTATAATGTCTGAGCAGTCATTCTGGCCTGAACAAGGATTTTGAAAGAAATACATGGAATACCTAATACTGTGTTATATTTCCCTCAAGAACTGCACTGGACATAAGAAATTATAAAATATAGAAAACCATGATATAAAATGCTCAATTCAAAATTAATTAATGGGTCTTAATAATTTGTTACCTTATTTTGATTTAGTTTTGATAAATTGTTACCTTATTTTAATTGTATTTAAATTAAATACATTTAAAAACAGTTCTACATAATTTGAGACTGTAGGTCATTTTGACAAGTTTACCAAGGAAACTGTGAAAAGGTAAAACTGCTATAATACCTGCTGTGGTACTCACATCATTTGCATCAGTAATCAAATGAATTACTTGCTCAGGATTCTGGTGGTTTTTTGTTTTGTTTTGTTTTGTTTTTCTTTTTTTTTAGTTTCTGTGCAGTTTTTATTCTACCTTACACAAACACCACACTCTTCTCCTCTCAAAATTTTCAACATGCAAAATCCTTGTAGCTAGAGTCAGACACCCAGGTACATCACCCCAGTAAGCAATTGGGTTTTCAACTGTTCTTCACTTTCAAATTAGATATTGTTACCTGGGGAGTTTTTCAAAATCCATTCAGGCTTATTACACATTGAAAATAGTATCTTTAGAATATCATCCATTATTTCCGGGTCATTATTCATGGGAGAAATTTTAGGATACTTTTTTTTTTTTTTTTTGGCAGGCAGGGGGCATGAAAGGGTTTAGGGACCACACACTGTTTTATTCAGGAGTTACTTTGGACTCTGTGCTCAGGAATCATTCCTGGTTGAGATCAGGAAGCATTTCAAACAGGGCTTGAACGTCAGTTGGATTCTTGCAAGACAAATGTCTTCCCCGCTGTGTTATCTCTCCAACTAGAGATCTGATTTTTCAGACTGACATATTAGCAAGAACAGGAGGGCCCTGTCACCTATGAGTCCTTTGAAGAAATTTCTAAACTTGACTCTCGGAAGGAAGTTTTGCTGACATTCACAATTCAGCTTTTAAAACATAATCACTACCAGTTCAATTTGTTTCATGCACAAATGTCACTTTTCTTTCGTTATTATTATTTTTGGTCTCTAAGCACCAGACTTTAATTTAAAAAAAAAAAAGAATTCTAGTCCTTTCTAAATGAGCAGGCAGTGAGAAGCATATAGATTTGTCCACTGAATACCTGGCAGGCAGCTTGATGTCAAGTATTTTAACAAGTAGATTTCACAATATATATAAAGTCAATAATGGGGCACAGTATTCCTAACTAGAGAATGAAACGGTCAGTCCTTAAATAGAATGTTCACACAAGTAAAGAATAAACTGTGGGACAGTAAAGACAGTGAAAGTCAAACATATTATTATAGAGAAAGAAGAAATTAGTATTTCATTGACTTATGAAATAGTCTTTAATTATGAACCATGAAAAAATAGTAGAAAGTGGAATGTGGAATGCAACTGATTAATTTCTAAATGCAAATTTTATCTTTCTCTGCACAAACATCAAAATTGTTTATGCCCCCCAAAGTTCTTGATTTTAAGTTATCATGCTATGTGTAACATCATTTGAAAGGAAATAAACCACACATTAGTGATATACTCAGACACATGTTCAGCAAACTAGAGTCTTTTATGTTGTTGTTGCTGTACATAGGGACACACCTAGTGATGACCAGGATTTACTCCTGGCTGATACTCTGGAATTCCTCTGGCATTTGGGGGACCATAGTGGATTCTGGGGATTGGACAAATACCTGCAAGGCTGGCATCTTACCTGCTGTATGATCTCTCTAGATCCTGAAAAATAAAATTTGGGGGAGGAGGGAGGTTGGGTCACACATGGCGACGGTCAGGGATTACTCCTGGCTATGCACTCAGAAATCGCTCCTGGTTTGGGGAACCATATGGAACACTGGGATCGAACTGAGGTCCGTCCTGGGTCAGCCGCATGCAAGGCAAACACCCTACCCCTGCACTATCACTCTGGCTTCGGGCTCCTGAAAATACAAAATAACCTTGTCCTCAAATCCCTTTTGATGGAGAGCACCTAAAAATTCAGTAAGAGAAGGTTGAATGTATCTGTACCTCCCACTTTTCATTTTCCACTGAGTGTATGTCAATTCAAGTAGCAGGTTTAAGTTCACACTCTTGTTGTTTGGAGGCATTAGTATACCCTATGTTTTAATTCATAGGTTATTCTTTCATCATAGGGACATATTTCAAGTACTTTTGAATTAAGAACATTAAGACTAGTCATCAACTATAGAATCTTAAGTGTCCTATATTGACTTGGTCATGGTTGGAGTGTTTGCAAACACTTCTAAGTCCTTTCTGAAATAAAAACTTAACTGTGCTCTCTGTATTAAAGGAACACCTGTTCAATGATTAGATTCTTCCTGTCATATTTTCTGATTCAAATGCATATTAATGTAGTATCAATATCATTTTATGCAGGCATGACAACCAGTTGTGTCAGGCAAGATGGATTTGATTGATTTGCTTAACAAACGTTTTCTTTTAGAAGATCCAATTATTCTTATGGGCCATCTCAGGGAATGTCTGCTTGTTCAATAGCTTCATTCCTAGCTTTGGATTCATTTCATTAATGCTTCACTATAAATTCCTAAACTCTACATAGCAGTGTCCAAGCAATATTTTCTTAAATTATTAATAGGTTTGTCCAGTGTTGGATGTGTATTTAAATGATTGCTCCTGTATAAAAATATGATTCATAACAAAAATATGATGTGATGCATAATTTATTTCAAACTTAGCAAAGATGCTGGAGATATTACTTTCCAATTGCAAAAGCTTTGAAAACTACTGCTAGATAAGACAACACCTTGCTTTAAGATGGAGTGTGTGAGGCAATAAATGTCATTCCCCAGCTCAGAAAAAACAATAAAATTATATTTATGTGATGATGGAGATGTTTGTGTGGTATCCATGTACCTTTAAAACACAGCCAGAATTATTGATGAATATGCCCTTTACATTCACTTTGGTTTGCTTGTTTTTGGTTTGCTTTGGACTGATGTTTGACAAACAAAAATAGTTTTTTTTTTATTAAACCCCCCTTGTTACAACACGACTTCTTTTATATGGATAAGCATTACTTATTTAAAATTTTTTCATTTTTTCTTTATTTAAACATCTTGATTACAAATATGATTGTGATTAGGTTTCAGTCATGTAAAGAACACCCCCTTCACCAGTGCAACATTCCCACCACCAATGTCCCAAATCTCCCTCCATCCCACACCACCCCCACCTTTACTCTAGATAGGCTTTCCAGTTTCCTCATTCATTCATATGATTATGGTAGTTCTCTGTGTAGTTATTTCTATAACTGCACTACCACTCTTTGTGGTGAGCTTCATGAAGTGAGCTGGAAGTTCCAGCCCTCCTCTCATTGTCTCTGAGGATTGTTGCAAAAATGACTTTTATTTTTCTTAAAATCCATAGATAAGTGAGACTATTCTGTGTGTGTCTCTCTCTCCCTCTGACTTATTTCACTCAGCATGATAGATTCCATGTACATCCATGCATAGGAAAATTTCATAACTTCATCTCTCCCAATGACTGCATAATATTCCATTGTGTATATGTACCACAGTTTCTTTAGCCATTCGTCTGTTGAAGGGCATCTTGGTTGTTTTCAGAGCCTGGCTATTATGAATAGTGCTGCAATGAATATAGGTGTGAGGAAGGGGTTTTTGTATTATATTCTTGTGTTCTTAGGGTATATCCCTAGGAGTGAAATAGCTGGCGATGGGAGCTCAATTTCCAGATTTTGGAGAAATCTTCATATTGCTTTCCATAGAGGTTGGACTAGACGGCATTCCCTCCAGCAGTGGATAAGAGTTTCTTTTTCTTCACATCCCCGCCAGCACTGATAGTTCTCATTCTTTGTAATGTGTGCCAATCTCTGTGGTGTGAGATGGTATCTCATCGTTGTTTTGATTTGCATCTCCCTGATGTTTAGTGATGAGGAGCATTTTTTCATGTGCCTTTTGGCCATTTGTATTTCTTTTTTATCAAAGTGTCTGTTCATTTCTTCTCCCCATTTTTTGATGGAATTAGATTTTTTTTCTTGTAAAGTTCTATCAGTGCCCTGTATATTTTGAATATTAGCGCCTTATCTGATGGGTGTTGAGTGAATAGTTTCTCCCACTCAGTGGGTGGCTCTTGTATCCTGGGCACTATTTCTTTGGAGGTGCAGAAGCTTCTCAGCTTAATGTATTCCCATATGTTTATCTCTGCTCCCACTTGTTTGGAAAGTGCAGTTTCCTCCTTGAAGATACCTTTAGTCTCAATGTCATGGAGTGTTTTACCTATGTGTTGTTCTATATACCTTAATCCCTATATGTTCTGATTTTTCCTAAACAGTGAGTTCTGATTTAAAACTTTTTCACAGAGATGACATGTCTCTCTACTTCTTCATTGTAAATTGACATTTGTTATTGATTATATATTTATCTTGTAGCCCAACTTTGAGAACCTTCTGCTTAGCCAGGTTTTATTTGTTTTGTTTGATTTCCTAGCTTAGGAAATCTGTCTGGCTCAAACGAACAGCTTAATTAAAGTCAATCTTTAATTCTTTTTCAGATTTTTTCTTAATCAGTGAGATATTACAGAAATTCTTTCTTGGGACCTATTACTGCAATATTGAAAAATAAATAATTTCCAGTTATAGTCTTTTGTTCCACTTTGTTTAGAACAGTGACACTTTCTTTTTTTATTGCAGAAATCACAGATTTTAAAATCAGGAAAACAGAAAGCAAGCAAACCAACAAACAAATAAAAAAACCCAAATCACAAAACTTGATACATTGAGCTGTCGTCCCCAAATATATTTGAATATTATAAATTTGAATGCATTAGAACTTGAGAAAATAAATGTGACAAGAGAAAACATTGAGGAAAATGTCAAAATATTTCCAGGAGTGATTCCTGAGTGCAGAGCCAAGTGTAACTCTTGAGCATTGACAGGTGTGGTCCAAAATTAAATTTCAAAATGTATATGGGATATAAATCTTAATAAGCAGATAAGGAATGTTGGCAGGCATTTGCTCAGGGATAAGACTTTAGTAGACATGGGAGAATTCACACTGGTGAGAAGCCTCACTCATTCAATATTGGAGAAACCTTTTGACTCTGGCTCAGCACTCGCCCAGCAAGGTTTAGAAGTACTAGAGCTGGCATGGCTGTGGCAAGCTTTCACTCAGTTTCACACCCTCTGAGTAAAACAACTTTATTTTCCTCTCTGGGAGCTGCACAAATTCACCCTTTGTACTGGTGTGCTCTGTCAAAATTTCATGTCCTCAGAACCCTGCAGGAAAGGGACCTTCGGCAGGGGTGTTGCCTTGGTACAGTCAGGCCTATCTTAAACTTCGCATTTCTTCTGTGTGCTATTAGAAAGAAGGTGTCTGAGAGGTGGGGCTCTAAGGATGGGAACTGGAAAGCAAATAATGAAGCTGAAATAGCCCATGACTCTGGGCTTTAAGGTTAAAAAAAAAAGGCAAAATATTTTATGTTAGTTTCCACATCCATATAGATGGTCATATATGCATATTAATTATAGTTAAAAGGCTAGTAAGAAAAAAAAAACCAAATGAATAGATTCCAATTAGCATCAAATACCAGCCTCACAGTTTAGTGAATTTGAATTCAGTTGTACAAGATAAGTATATTTAAGCAAGGGGCTAAAACCATAGTATAGCTGGTAGATTGTGTTCTTTGCACACAGCCAACATGGTTCAATCCCCAGCGTCCCATACGGTTTTACAAGCACCACTAGGAGGTAGTGAGTGTAGAACCAACAGAGGATCTGAGAACTGCTGGGCTTCCCCCAAAACAAAACAAATAACAAAAAAATCTAAGTAGGTATAATAGAAGTTTTAAGAATGCAGGTTTGGTGTGGAGAAAATAACGGGGTATTGTTTAAATAAATAGTTATTTGGTGATAATGAAAATTTTCTGAAAATGAGTAGCAATGATAACGATAGATTACGAATGAATTTAATTGTCAGAAAATTCTATGCTTCAACTGGTTAAAATGATAAAAATTCATGTTACATATAATTTACCACAATAAACTATTCATTAATTTAAATTAAATGTGTGAATTTTTTTAAATTTATTTAAACACCTTAATTACATACATGATTGTGTTTGGGTTTCAGTCATGTAAAGAACACCACCCATCACCAGTGCAACATTCCCATCACCAATGTCCCAATTTAATAAAATTTAAAGAAACAAAGCAGAAATATTGTAACTGTTAGCTCCCGAAATACAAATTCTCTTTCATATTCAATTTTATCTGTGAATTTAGGTAACAGGATGCCTGTTACTGTTATTCTTAAGTATTAAAAATATCAAAAGAAGATGAGGAATATAGCAATTTTCACTTATCTGGTGCCATACACTCTGCCTTTTTAAGCATTCTGCAAGTACCTGCACACAAGACATTTTGACATGTAGATCTCAATATTCCTAATGATGATGATACTAATTATGATAAATTTATGCTGATCCCAACTGTCCTTACTGGTCATAATTGCTTAGTTTGATCTCTTGTCTCCTGGTATTTCTCCATAGGCGTGATTAAGTGATGATAGCAGCGGGTCACAATGTTCACTTGGATTCATTTACAAGCATCCATATTTTCATGATCCTGGCTTTTGGCTGAGTCTGCCTGTGACCTTCTCGTATGCTTGACAGAGCTGGTCCTGCATCCTAAAGCCATTCTGAAGTCAGGGCCATTTTTTACTGTCAAAGCTCATAGACGTTGGACCTTCACAGAGGAGACACCTCAACTCCCCAAAAACTAATGTTTGACCTCTGAGGTCACTGCAGAGAGTGATACATCATTTTCTTCTACCCTGGTAGACAGGATCCTTCCTCTTCAGTAGAATTAGCCTGCCCTGGTGGTCTCAGGGAGCAAAGGATGAACATAGCCAAGGCCATATTCTCCTTTAGTCAGTAGCAGAAAATTGCACAAAGAATTTTTTGCCTTGTTTTCATGCCAGGAAATGGAAGTAAATTTAAGGTGCAAAGTCGATTTCACTAAAATGATGAAACCAGGAAGAGTAGGTATGTCTTCCCCACCTCTGTTAACTTATCTTCTTTTAAAATTCTATTTATTTTCAATAAAAGGTAAAATGGTACTTCCTGTTTGATGCTTTCACAACTTCCTGATGAATCAATATTTTGAGTGAAGTGAGCCTAACCTTATTGTCATTGTCATCATTATTAGTTTGAAGATGGAGACTCCTAACAGTGCTTTGGTTTTACTTCTGCCACTGTGCTCAGGGACCACTCTTGTCAGAAGTCAGAGTGAACCTGGATTGGCTATGTGTAAAGCAATTGTTTTAGCTGTTGTGTTGTATCTTTAGGTCTAATTATTAATACTTGATGTTAAATCTGTTAGTCTTATTAGTATGGAATCTTAGTATGCCAGGACTATCTAAACCAATCTTCCAATGGTTGTTATTTCTGCAGCAATGCCATTTTCTCTGCTTCTATCCCTCCTAAGCCATTTTGAATTAATGAATGAATTTATAATAAGTGAAAATTATACAGTCCAACCATTATAAATTTATCTATTTCTCTTGACTCCAAATCCAATGTCCAGTTACAGTTTTAGAGTCAGAGAAAGATATGATTTTTTTTTATTTTTTAAGATGAAAAAGGGAGTTTATTTGGCTAGCCAAGGTCCAGTTTCATCCAACCAAGAAAGTCTTGACAAAAACTCAAAAGCAAAATCTTAGCCAGTTTATATAGACATCACAAGTATTAACAGCATAAGCATTTCATTGATTAATTCAAACAGTTCAACCTTTACAGCACACATGATTGGCCTATACTTTCATCACATACACGTTGGCTTATATAATTTTGCACACAAAGCATATTATATTTTAGCATTGATGTTTCAACTTATTTCTGACTCTTCTGACTCAACTTTGGTTCTCAAGGGGGCCTTATCAAATGAAATATTCCAGACCCATCTAGCGTCTTGTTCCTCTATTCTAACAAAATAGGGAGGGTCTTGACATCCCTGTATTCCTTGTGTGGTTTTATATAAATATACATACATACATATATATATATAAATCTTTATTTAAGCACCATTATTACAAGCATGATTGCAGTTGGGTTTCAGTCATAAACAGAATACCCCTTTTCACCAGTGCAATATTCCCATCACCAATGCTCCCCCTCCCTCCTCACAATATGAAGCTCATCACGAAGAGCAATAATACAGTTGGGGAAATACCTACACTTAAAACTATCATGACAATATTAATGAGTGAGGGAAGTAGAATGCCTGTTTCAAATTCAGGCAAGGGTTGGGAAAGAGGAAAGTTGTGATTTTTTTTTTTTTTTTTTTTTTTTGGTTTTTGGGTCACACCCGGCAGTGCTCAGGGGTTATTCCTGGCTTCACGCTCAGAAATTGCTCCTGGCAGGCACAGGGGACCATATGGGACGCCGGGATTCGAACTGATGACCTCCTGCATGAAAGGCAAACGCCTTACCTCCATGCTATCTCTCCGGCCCCGGAAAGTTGTGATTTTAATTGTTATTGGTAAAACAAGCAGTATAACTTATGTTATTTTACTCAAGCCCATTATTGCACCTCAGTTTCTTCATCTGGATAGTCAGAGAAATGATACGTATATCAGATGATCAAAGTGAAGAAAAAATAAAGGAAGTCAAGTAATTGCTATTCATTAACAATCCCTGGAAAAGGGCAAATAACTGTAGCAAAAAACAGACATGAACAAAATCTTTAATTTTCCTTATAAGACAACATTCAGAAAAGAAATCAATAGCCACAAAGGTCATTGCCACTAATTAGAAACAAGAGATAAAATGATGGACATATTTCAGACAATCTTCAACTGAAAGTAAATGGATTGTGTTTTAGATGAATGCTCTGGTTAATTGTCTTAGTGCTCAGAAAGACTTTCCACCCATACAAATGGTGGCTAGTTGATTCCTTAGTTCTTGGAGCAGCCTAAAGACTGTGGATAAGTAAGAATAGATGGTAATAATAAAACATCTCATTTCAGTTCATATCTCTGTCTTCTGTTTCTTGGAGGACAGTATACATTATATTCATGAAAATTAAGCTTCCAGGAAAACTTGTGCTGTTCATATTAGTGTTCCATCATTATTGTTCCTGGCTTAAAACATTTCCTGGAGGAAGATGTATGGCTTCCCAGTAGGGCAAGAAAAAAATATTTATTGGAATCATGCAATGACATTAAATGAAAATTCAAGTAAAATTAGCTTTATACCCATTTCAAGAGAATTATCAAAATCCACCAAAAATGTCACAAGTGCATTTGCAAGGATAAATGAACCATCACTAAACTCTATATATCTTCACTGTGTATGACCCAGAACCAAGAAAACTATAAAAAAAAAACTCTTGACATGCAAAATATGAATATTAATACTTTAAACTATTACCAGAATGGTTACTTGGTATAACTTATTTTGATTTCTTAGGAATAACTTTTGTATTATTTATGCTTCACTTTTAATATCTAGCATTAATAGCCATTCATGTATAGAGATGTATTGATTTGATTTTTCTTAAAAACTGTTCCATTAAAACCATCTCCATTACTATTTTTTTCTACAGAACTTTTTATACTTTTCTTCCATATTTTTTTCTTAAGTCAACTACTTTTGTTTCTCTTGGCGTCAACACTTGGATGTCTGATATTGATTTTTCTTAATGTTTGCATTCATTGTGTTACCCTGACACCATCTTTTCTACAGTATTTCACCTTCTTTTTCTTCTCCTGATCTCCATAAACCCATCTACCTCTGTTCATTTTTCTACCTCTTATTGAATGATCTCTCTTGAAGGCATTCTTTAACTTATAAAATATGCCTCTAAAAAACACTCTTCTTCCTTTTGGCCCTTTGTTCTTCTGTAGTTGCTATTTTCTGGACACGTACATCCTTCTTTCTTCCTCACCATGGGGTCCTTGAGCCTTCTCTTGTGGTCCTTATTCAGATCTGCTCTTGTCTTTCCTCAGCATGTGCCTTGTTATTTGTCTTTTCCATTTTCTCCTCTTTTCAAAAAAGATGATTCTCTTTAAATATGTTCTCTTTTCTTTCTCTTCTTAGAAGTTTTTAATTCATGCCTGTTGTTTCTATCTTATCTGTAGAAATTTTCTTCTCTCTAGTCTGATTTTTCATATATTAAAAATCTAGGATCTAGTGGTAGCACAGCAGCAGGGCATTTGCCTTGCACATGGTGATCCAGGATAGATGTGGGTTCAATCCCCAGCATCCCATATGGTCCCCGAGCCAGGAGTTATTTGTGAGTATAGATCCAGGAGTAACTCATAAGTGCAGCCGGGTGTGCCCCACCCCCCCAAAAGAAAAAAATCTTTCCAGTTTTTCTTGCACCTTTGTTTGGAATTGGTATACTACATTTTACATCCATCCTGATAGGTATTTTTTCCTGAGCTCTTCTATCCTTGTATTTCTGACTTCCTTTTTCTAAAATAATTTTTCTGTAAAATTTGCTCTTATAGATTGAATTATAAAGTCATAAAATTGTAGAGGTTGAAGGAACTTCAAGTAACACTAGATCCTGACTATATGGATAAAAATAGAAAAAATAACTGAAAACCATATTACAAAAGTCCAACTCATAAGTTTCTCCTCCTTTGGAACTTTAAGTAATTTTGTTTTGTATCATACTGTCTTTTTCAAATTGTATGATTTTCCAGGTATTTTTCTTAAATGGACTGATATAGTGCACATCATTTTGAAATTTGGGGAAAATCTTCATAACCTCACCCTTTAGCCATTTTGTAGTAAACAGTTCTCTGCGACATTTAGTATATTCATAATGCTATGCAAAAATCATCATTCTTACTTTGCTCCCAAGCACTTAATCATTTTAAAGTCACTTCTATGTCTATTAAGCAACTACTTCATAGTTGCTGGCTTTCCCTAATCCACCTTCTGTCTAAAGAGGTTTACCAATCTGGATTTTATAGGAATAAATTCATAAAATGAAGCCTTTTATGTTTATGTCTGCCTTCTTTCAGCACATATGTTTTTATGATAGAAGTAATATACATATATGATACACTTTTCCATTAAGGATTCTTATCTGTAGACAGTGCTTGTTTTGTATTCCAAAATTTTACACTTTTATTGGAGACAATATTGTACCCTTTATCTACAATAAAACCCAATGAAACACCTTTAAATGATGTTGAATTAAATCAGAAAGCATCAGACCAAGGCATGTCTTATGTTATTGTAATATAAACACACATGACAGTTGCATGCACACATGGAAGTTCCATGTGTACACTTGTCTCACCAAAGTTCCTTCTTTCATTTATAATCTTTGTCTTCTGAGCATTCAGTCTAAAATAAATCTAAGAAGTAGAATGTGATGAAGCTTCCAAAACGCTGCCCTATATTTTCAACTCCAGATATATCTGTACCTAAAGTCTTCCTACTACATCCACCATCTTTTATTGTCATTGAGATATTTATATACTTTATTTGACCACATGGAAATTGCTTCACATTAGTAGTTTCTTTACTCTACTATGGTTCTCAGAAAACCTTCATGATAGCTCTGCCTCAAAGGGCTACCCAATTGTCTTAAATAAAACAAAACTGGGTCTTTTTGTGTCACTATATATGCCATTGACCAAGAGATAAATGAGTGCAATGTGGCATATTCCCATCCTAGTCTCTTTATTTACTTTTAATGATCAATCATCTCTAGCATCACACCTGTTACACTCTTGACAACATGTGATGTAGAAGGAATTAGTTATTTGGTAACTACAGTACCTCTCTCTCACACACACACATAGATACACACAGCCATGCACACCTACTAGAGACTTTTAATATAAATATTATTATATTTATGTCTACATAAGCAAACTGTTTCATATGCAGATTGTCTATGTAGAGCACATCTTCAGACGCTGCTACATAATACTTATTATTATACTGTTTGGAATCAGAGATCCTCATTATCAAATAAAAAAATTTACCTATTCTGCCACTGAGATGGTATCCAAAAGTCCAGCTACATAAAAAAAAAATCATTGTGAGGTCTGATAGATAGCACAGCTGTAGGGCATTTGCCTTGCATGCCTCTGATTCAGGACTGATGGTGGTTCAAATCCCTGCATCTCATATGGTCCCTCATGCCTGCCAGGAGCGATATCTGAACACAGAACCAGGACTAATCCCTGAACTCTGCTGGGTGTGACCCAAACACCAAAAGAAAAAAATCATTAATACTAATACAAGCACCTGGTAGATCATTTGTTATCACTGCCTCTGCTTTTAATACAAAATCACAGTTCTAGGTGCTGATTGATGACATGTTTGTGAGTTAAAGATGGTGAACTGAGCATCTCCTGTACAACCAAAAGGGTGTTGAGAAGGAAAAGAAGTAGATTGTTGTTAACATAGTATCCTCTTTGGATTTATTCCTTTTCAGTTAACAATGAGAACTATTAGATTAATAATTATTTGGGGGAAGGCGTGTTGGGCCACAACAGGCAGTGCTCAAAGCTTATTACTCTCTGAACTCAGGGATGTTTCCTGACAAGCTCAAGAGACCATAAAAAGAGTCAGAAATTAAAGCTAGGTCAACTGCATGCAAAGAAAGCACCCTACCTTTTCTACTATCTTTCCATCCCAAATATCTGCTAGTGAAGAACTATCATATTCTTTAACTTGGACAGCTATTGTGTTTTGTGGAGGCATTCTTGTATAATAAATCCACACAAAAGGTATTTTCCCTGTCGTTGAAAATAACTTAATCTCTTATCGCAGGTCATTGTTGTTGTCACGTCTTCTCAGTGTAAACGGAGGTGTCTTTTTAGGAGGTCGATGTCAGATCCTTGGTAGTGTCTTTCCTGGTAGAGGACTGCTTCCAACTGTTGTTATAAAAGACCTTGGATGTTTCGTAGATAGCGTGCCTGGTTCCAGTGTGAATGGAGAATGCCCATTCATCTGAGGCCTGTGCCAGGTCATTATATCAATGTTCAGGGTGTAAGGTACATTGTAATGAGATTTATTAGATAATAACTAATCTGTATGTATAGTGTTTTCCCATTTTAATGTGTCTATGCAAACAAGGATCAATGCCATGAAGCGTTATTGGTGCATTTGGAGGCAATAGGAACAAGACCAGCAATTTCCATGACATAGTTCAATCATAGGCATCAAACTGAGGGACAGTTCCACCAACAATCCTTACTATACAGCTTACAAAGAAAAGACAAGATGAAAAGTGGATAGAAAAATGATGGTAGAAGAATATATAGTTACAGTAGTTAAAGAAAATAATCATAAAATATTCAAAATATATATGTGTTCGATTTATGTCCTTCTAAATAGTTCTGAGATTTGTAAGATCTACTGTATGTCTTTGGACAGAGATTAAAACTGTTTGTTACTGAAGGTAAGAAGAGTAAATCAGGCGCTCTACAGGACATGGTTCTCTCTATTGCCCCTTAAGTGTGAGATGAAACGAGAGAATGCTCTGCACCATCCTGACTGCTATATGAGACATGTAGACTCCAGGATCTTTAATACAGAAGCATGATACCAACAACAGAGACTATGTGAGGAATGGAGGTGTATTGCCACTACAGACGATGACTTGAATTGGACAAACTAGTTTGCCTGGAGCCTAGAGTCAGTCCTGTTCCAGGAAACTTCAGGGGTAGGGTCTCCATCTATTTAGACCATAATTTGTCTTTCCATGTCCCTTATGTTTTGGTGGGCCTATGCAAACAAATGCCACTTTAATATCGTTTTTTACTATGGTCCCTTGACTCCAATCCTTAAGAAAAACAACCCACTAAAACTTTTGAGGTTAATTTAAACTAGTAAGCATGTGCATGGATCTAGATAAATGTACTTTGCCCTCAATGTTTAAAGAGTTACATAAGTCTAATATCTTTAGATTATATGGTGTGCTGCTAAGAAATAATATGTACTACAACGGGGGATTTGAGGGACAAAGTAATTGTATGGTACATGGGTTCAGTTTTGTTTTTCTTAATGTTCTTTGGCTGAAAGTATAAGGCTGGGATATCATCGATGGGACTACTGAGAATCCTGTTTATGGGTGATTGGGCTTCCACTGTAACTTTACCCTGTCCTCTTTCTTTGCATCTTTGTTGTCATAATTAAAATAAAATAAATAAATAAATAAAAAAAAAAAAAAAAAAAAAAGAAAATAACTTAATCTTACTTTCTATCACTTTTTTGTTATTTTTTTGGCAAGACAAACACTATAATGCCAACGCTACACCGCGGGCCCCACTTTCTGTATTCATTTAGGGAAATCAGAACTTGTTAGTAAATCTTCTTGCCCTTCCTTTTTTCCTCCACATTTATGCCTTGCACTCCTCTGTCTGAGTAAATTATTTAGCATTTTTAATAGCCTCATTTCTTCTTTAGCTAATAATGGTTTACAACTATTACCCAGACTATTATATCCTGAATTATTGATACATCTGGAATCTGTCTTGGCAAAACAAATAAATATTTCTCCATTTCCTTTAGTCTTTTGTTACAGCCCACCTTTTGTTCTGTTCCATGTCATTAGATATCTTAATTCCATTCTTTCTCCTTTTCACTTCCTCAGTGTTGGACATGTTCTTCCAAGCATGTGACTTTAATTTATCAAATGCTTGTAAAGGCTTGGCTGGGGACATATTGTTACTATCGCTCATCTCTCACTGAATAGCCTTATGTTGAAAAAAATGAGGTTCAAGTTAGAGAAATAACTACATTTTGAACTATCCTAATAATGAGAATGTATGAAGGAAATAGAAAGCCTGTCTAGAGTACAGGTGGGGGTTGGGTGGGGAGGAGGGAGATTTGGGATATTGATGATGGGAATGTTGCACTGGTGATGGGTGGTGTTCTTTACATGACTGAAACCCAAACACAATCATGTATGTAATCAAGGTGTTTAAATAAAATATATATAAAAATTGAGGTTCAAAAATTCTTATGTTTTTATCCAAATTTATCTTTTATTTCTTCCTCATTATTTGTGATGACACATGATTAGTCAAGGCAAAAGTATAACTCGTTAAATTTGACTATTTCACCAAAGAAATCAACATTAAGTTAGAAGATCAGTGCGTCCCCCAAGGCCATAAGTCAGGAAGGCTTTGCCCCAAAACATTAGTGTGGGATAGTTGAGGGTTAATAGTAGAGATTCAGACACATTGGACCCACTCTTGGATTATGACGATACAATCAGGTACTCAAACAACAAATGTTTATTCAGAACATACTTTGCAGTAAGAGGAATTCCAGTCCACAGAATTACAATTTTTCCAAAAGTGTGGAAAGCAAAAACATGTCTGTGTCCAACTAGACATATTTGTGTTCAACAAATAGGTAGGCCCCTTCTTTTCATCCTGTGAGTTTCATTAACTTCTCATCCAAATAATGTGTGTGGCTGTGAATGTGGTTGCCAGAGCCTCAATGTATTGGAAATTGCTATTATTTGCATATGTTCCTAGAAAACTCCACTATTATCTTGTTCTTTTCAAGATATCTCCTACTGAGTCTAGATAACATATCTGACTACAGATGTTTATTTTATGAAGTATTTTCATATTTATTCATTTTCCCTCTAGAAATTTTATTGCTTTCATATTCCAAACTCAATCTATGATCTAAACTGGTTATTTGGCAGCCTGAGAAAGCCTGTCTTGGGTTTTCTTGGCATCAAAGTAACCTATGAGAATGATGTACCCTTAAGTCATTGCAAATTTAGAGGGTTTTTTTTTTGTGTGTGTGTGTGTCAGATAATTTCAAGCCTTCTACTTTGAATTTATTCATCAGGTAAAGTTATGTCTGGTCTTTTTAGATTATGCTAACCTTGACTGGATAAATGGATTGAGTGAACTAGATTGAGTGAGGAATCCTTTTCAGGGGGAAGTTAGGTAGCCAAAATGGCCAAAGTGGTGTTTGTTATAAGTCAAGTAATGTTCTAAGTTTCTTATTAGTACTAAGCATTTAATCTTCACAAAACTCTATGATGGGCCCCACAACAGCAACATGGGAACAGAACAACTAACGTTGTGTGACTGACTCTTGCCAGATGTTTGTTAAGATACCCCACTAAAGAGGTCTATGCCTAAGCATTACAATAGTATCATCTGTGGGAAGGGAAATAGAGGAAGAGCTTATGAAAACTTCCTAAGGCGACCGGAACTAGTAAATGGCAAAACTGTGATTTAAATCAAATCAAGTGCAGTCAGCTTCTATTCTCTACTCTTCTACTCTGAGAGGTTCGGGTATTTAGATTCAGGTTGGTTTGGTTTGATTTTCTTCCTTTTATTATGTAGTCTCCTCAGGCATGTCCCTGAAAACTGCAAAACCTGAGTAGTAGTGAAAACCTGAGTAGTAGATTTTCCCTGTCAATGCATGATTCCCTCTGCTGGTATTTTCTTGAGCTACAGAATTTAGGCTTTATCCTCTTACTAGCTTTTGTGGCCCTTCTGATAACATACTTTAAAATGGTGATCAGCATAGATAAAATGCAGAGAAAGAGAGAGACATCAAAATTTTAATACATCTTAAGTTCTTTTTTAAATTATTTTTCTTTAAATCGCCATGATTTACAAAGCTGAGTTTCAGGCATACATTGTTCCAATAACAATCTATCACCAATATCAATTTCCCTCTACCAATGTTCCCAATTATTTCCCCATTCCCCCATCTACCCAGCCTGTCTCCTTGGCAGGCACACTTTAAAATGTGGTGGTGGTTGTTTGAGTCTCATACTCTCACTATTATTTGGTTCAGAAATATAGACACACCTGTCAAGCTTTAGTATGTAATTCATGCACTCAAATAAGTTCCTCTGGATTGTGTTTAACATATTAATCTGCACCATGCTCTAGAATCTTGGCCAAAACACAGCACAGTCAAACTTCTATAAGGTTTGCGATTCCCAGTCACCTTTGCATGCTCCTGGATATATTCTAGTTTGTGCAGTCAGACTCAATGCATGTCTTAGAACTTAACACAGTGTTCAAAGATGCCCCTGATGGTACCAACAGGGCAGAAGTGAGTAACTGAAGAGTGGGTAAGGAGCAGAGGAAACTCATTTTAATGATGCTGAGAATGTCACCAACTTACTACATTTTCATTACCTTTTATATGACAATGTCATAACATTAATGATTTTTTTAGCACTGTGACAAGATTTAGATTAAAATATTTTTCTGTTAATATTAGAAAATAATGTTGCATTATACAACTCATGCCATAAAACACAAAAATGGTAACCAGGCTAAGGAGATGGTTCAAAGGGCTGAACACTTGCTTTGCTAGAAAGTGCCCCAGGTTATGTTCGTGGCACTGCATGGACTTCCATCGCTGCAATCCCAAGCAAGAATAAAACCAGAGAATCATGCATCAAAAGAATGAGATTCTCGTGGAGTCTCAGCGCCCAGAAGGAGTGTTTCTTGGCCCTTAGAAAAGTGACACACATCACTCTGGATCTAGACTTCTTATTTTCATTTGTTTTCTTTGGTGGCTGTAGAGCCCCAGTCTTAGAGACCACCATCACTATATTAATTATGATTATTCATGCCTACCATGGAAAGCAAACCACTAGTTATATGTTCAAATGTTTTCTCTTCCCAACAGATTGACTGTTTTGGTATCCTGCTGGTTACTACTTGGCTCTCATTATAATACTTAAATCTAGATTTTAATCTAGATTTTATATATTATATATATATTTATAATATATAAGTATATAATATATAAATAATATAAATATATTATATATATTTATTATAATCACAATTGAGTGAGAGTGTGACTACTCTTGTTCTCAACTACATGACCAAAAACTAAACCAAGTTTCTAGTAAAATTCTGCAGGTAGAGTGACAACACACTACATTCTATATGCATCAGTTACTATTTGTCTTTACTTCAGACTTATTGCACTTAAGTTCACCCTCCCCTGTTTTATCCATGTTGTAGAAAATGACAAAGCTTCATTTATTCTTAGGATTGAGTAGAATTCCATTGCATATCTAAGTTCCAATTTCTTTCTATACACATGTCATTGGACACTTGTTTTCAAGATCTGGCCTTTGTAAATAACACTGCAAAGAATATAGATGAATATATATTTTTAATAATTTTTGCATTGTTTTTGTTTGTTTCTTGGCCATTTCCAACATGGCTCAGTGGTCACTCCTGGCTTTGTTTTCCTGAATTATTCCTGTTGGAGCTCATCACACCATATGAGATGCCAGATATTGAACCAGAGATGTGTGAGTGATGTGTGCAAGGCAGGTGCCTACATTATATTATTGCTCCAGCTCCAAATGAATGTTTTTTGTGTTTTTATGATAGATATTTTGGAAAGATACTTGTGGGTTATGTAGGCAGTTTTTATGCTTTAAAATATCTCTCCATACTGTATTTCATCAAGACTGGCCAGTTTACATTTCCACAAAGTTGGGATGGGATTTACTTTGAGCTCACATCCAACACTCATTTCGGATCTGAGAAGGATATAAAGGCCATACTCACAGGTGCAATTGGTAGCTTATATTATTTGTATTTCTGTATCTCTGACATATGCCTATCACAATAGATGTGAATGATGAAGAGTAATATAGTGTGTTTTTATTTTGTCAGCATGTGTCAGACATTGTCTGCCATTAGCTTCGAGAATGTTCCAAAGGTGAAGGAAATAATGAAAAATTGATTAAACCTCACAAGACTTAAAAGTTTAGTTTAATTGGAACCTAGCTAACTGCAAGAGCTTCTAAGCTGTTTTGAGATGAGATTGTACTTATTTGAAAAGAAAATATTTAAATAGCAGGGGGTTTAGGCATTAGCCACATGTTTGTTTAATCAGCATCTTTACTAAATATTGAAGCCAGGCTGTTATACTTAAATTGAAGGTAGAATTTCTCATGAGCTTCACCTTGCTAGAACCTAATATTAACTGTTGACTGTTGTTTGTTGAATGCCTGTAGTACACAAAGCTATTCACCAAACATGTTGCCTAAATTATATCTAGTCCTCAAAACATCTAAAATGGTAAATATTGTCTTATTGTAAATTTGTAAATATTTCATTTACAAATGAATAAAACAGTTCCAGAAAATTGAAGAGCTTCCAACTACTGAGTATTTTTAACACTACAACTTTCATAATAAAATGTTACCCCAAAGCATATTTATAAATACCATTTCATCAAAAATGCTAAACATCAATCTTTGATTAGCCTCATATATATGACACTTTTTTCTCTTGGACAAGTAATGCATTTTAAGTACCAAGTAACTAATTTTGTTTTCCAATCCCAACTTATGCTCTCTGAATATCACCTGATTCTCAATAAAGTGGGTCATTGCACAATTTAACTCCCACAACTTCATAATAATGATTGGCAAGTAATTTTCTCTTTAAGTTAGCTTCTCTCCTTCTCACCTTGTGTCCCTCTCTGTACTATCCATAAATATTTGCCAAAATATCAAAGATATCTATCAAAACGTCTATGCAGGATTAACCTATTAAGTCAACAGTCCTCCCAACATGCAACTTGGCTACTTTTAGAGGTCTCTTATTTTGTGAAAATTCCATAAAATTTGAATCCAGATGGCAATAATCTAGATAGAACAACAAATGAGTTTGGTATACTGAGGCTTTTTTCCTCACCTGAAGAGCTATTTTAAACCTGATATAAATGTAATATGATCCAATTCTTTCTCTTTGAACATAACTTAGAAATTGACTAGAAGTTGAAAGTACAAGAATGTACACAGTAATATTAGCTAAAATTTTGTCAGAATAAATGTAGCATTTCACAGAAATGACAATAGGTACCTGCAGTCAAACTCCTAAATATCATGTTCTGATTATTTTGATATCATAATCATCAATTAATGACATCATGCTTTATGTGTCATTTTGATATTAAAACATCTGTTCCCAGGGTTTGCATCACTGCTTTGCATATTTTCCTTTTTAATTTTCATAACTCTTTGATGGTTAAATAATTACCAATTCTTCATTAAAATGTTGTTGCCAATTCTCTGTATTTTCTAAAACCATTATGAGAATTTTATTAAAAAATTAAAATGAACCCTGAGGAGATAGGGTTTTAGTGGTTTAAGTGGCTAAAGAAATTTTCTTTGCAATGGCCTCATGTTCCTTGATGGAAGGCAGCAAATTCAGCCTTTATTCATTTGTCATTCACAAACAAAATAAAAAGTCTTCCATAATTTAGTCTCTGATGGGAATATTTTGTAAACACCAGGTGGGGAGGACACAGGTGATGGAAATATCTTCCACATTTTCAAATGTCAGCCATTCCCAAGAGAGGCTGCTTAAATAAACAGCATCTATAGTTGTAACAGATGTTATCAATGCACATGACTTTAATTGCAGTTTTCCAATATCTGTGCATTTTGTAACAGTGCTTTGAATTTAATCAGTGGTCATTTGGAAGCAAAAAAAAAAAAAAAAAAAAACAGAGCTGTGCAAAGTGATGTCTGTTTGAGTTTGAATCTTCTCCCTTAAACAGATGGTATCCTTGGAATTGTTGTGACACTCCATTGTTTCAAGTAGCTGATGACTCATTGTCGAGAAACCCCAATGTACACAATGTGCGAAAATAAGATTGTTTGGTGTTCTTTGCAACAGCTAATTTTCAAGCAATTTCAACAGATGTGACAGCATTGCCAAGATGTTGTCAAAATAAGAGCAACACACTGACAAATTAAATCTGGCTCAAGTTCAGCCCTTGGGTACCACTCTGGTTTGTTCACAGTATCAGGAGACTGCGTATCAGTGTTATCTCTGATCACTTGATCCTTTCAGATGGCACATTGTCAATTTTGTCGCCCTTCCTGATGGCTCACATTGCGGTCACCAGGCCGCAATTCCCAGCTTTTTCTTCTCTACCTCCTCCGCCACATATGATACTAGAGGGGCAGGGTGTATAATGGATCTTAGACTTGTTGGAAAATAAAATAAGATTCTCCACCAGACTTTTAGAGGTCATAGAAAGATGATTCCTTTTGAAGGAAACTCTTCCTGTTTGAAGAAATTTCGAATGTGGCTATGAATCAGTTCCACAGAGAACCTGGCGTCGTTGTTAAAGGGAATTGATAACGGGAACTCCCATAACAATTCGACTTACTGTGCTTTTGACGAACCTGGTAGGACTAAACCCTGAGAATAGGTGGTTAGCAAAAGATAGAACTGTGTATTATTTTGTGTGTCAAAAAAAAAAAAAACCATAAAAGCAAGCCATTATCATCAATGTCAACCGGGCAAGCATTAATGTTAAAATACCGGATTCTTATTACAGTGAGCTGAAATGAGAGAAAACTCAGAACCACTCAGGGTAGCCCACACAAAAGCCTTTTATAATGTGTCATCCTGTGGAAGGGCTAATCAAATAGAGATAGAAGAGAAGAGAGAATAACGTGTGTGCTAAATAAATCCTATTTTAAGAGAGTAATGAGATTGAGGTGTAATTTTGTTCTTAAGAAGCAGCTTATGTTGTGTAAAGTAAAAAAACCTTAACTATGTTTTACTGAATTGCATACTCCTATTGCTGATCATCCTTCCACAAACACCCAGGGGCAAAGGTGTGACTGAAAGCAATACAATGAAAATTCTATTGTTTCTCTTATTTCCAAAGTGACTGGTGTTATATCCATACTGCATTATTCAGCTATTAGAAAGAGAAAATAGCCTAAAGTTTTATGTTTCCATTCAAGCTCAGGTAATTCTCATCTGTTTCTTGGCTTCTACAGAGGAATAAAATATTTTCCAGCATGCAATATATTTCAGAAAATACCTCAAGTTCAAAACCCTTATCAAGAGAAGAAAGTTGTCATACTTTTTCAACTATCAAAAAAGAAAAGAATAACCACTTCAGAAAATAGCATGTTTTGCCTTTATATATATATATGTTAAATATTTTAGTCTTTCTTTAATTATTAGGTACCTGGGCAAGTATTTGAGCATTCAACTATAAAGTTACTATGAAGTTTAGAAACACTCGAGGCGTTCTGTTTTGTTTAGAACAAAGGAATTTTGGGAAATTAAAAAACAACCATGCATACTTTATAATGACTTCTGTTAAAAGTAGGTATCTGTGCATGCTGGGGAGATAATACACAGGGTATGTTGCTTTGTCTTGTCTTCAGCCAACTTAAGTTTCATTTCAGCAACATATGTGAATCCCCAAACACAGAACCAGTGCACAAAATCAGAAGTACAACCTAAGCACTGTCTGCTGTGGTTAAAATAAGTAATTAATAAAAAAGTAAACAAGTGAAGGTATCTGTTTACTACCCCTTTATCAAAGTTCGCCTGTTTGGCAGTGAGTTGGATTGAATATGATGGGTAGATGTCATGCTACAGAACTTCTCAGCTGAAGACTTAAGAAGCCTCAAGAAGCCTTCAGACTTTCTGTTTCACCCTTTTAGAACATTGTGACCAGGAATAAACAGATTCAGGCTTCTGGAGAAGCTTGCGGAGAAGAACCCTAGTAACCCGTGGAAATTCCATTTAGCTCTCCCAACTCCCATGGAGTCTCTGGATGACTTTTTTAGTTGACTTCAGATGAGATAGGAGAAGAATCAATCAGCTGAGCCTATCCAAAATAATTGCGCCTCAGAATTCTAAACAAATGAAAGTTCATGGTTTGACACTACTAGGTTTTGTATCAACAAATGATTCAGGAAGAGATAGAAAGTAGATAGAAACTCAGCAGCTTTTCTGGTCAGCTTTCTCACAGAAACTTTTAATATTGCCTCTCCTGCTGATTTAAAACCATCAATACATTTTTAAGAGAAAAGGAGACAATGATCTTCTGACATAAATTGAGTCCTATATACCTTCAGGAAACAGCACAGTCATTTAGATGGTACACTAAGATAACCCTTTTCTTGGCTGAAGTGATAGTATCAATAAGGGCCTTTACTTTGACCCAGTCAACCTGGGTTTAATTCCTGGCACCCCAGGCAGTCCCCCAAGTCCACCAGGACCTATTCCTTAGTACAGAGCCAGGACTGATTCCTGAGCACAAATGAATATGACTCAGAAACCAAACCACTCCAACTCTCCAAAAAACTACCCCCTTTCTCAGAACATCAACTTCAAGACCAAACAATTGATTCTGATCATCCTTTTTTATTACTGGCTATGGGGAAATCTGCTTATTTATATCAATAAATTTTATGGCATCTCAGGGTTTTAGGGTTCACACAAGTAATAACCAGTGATAACACATTCTTGAAGAACTGGTGGTTCCCCCCTAAAGTTCTTACTCTGGATAAAACTACTCTAATAATGAGTCAAGGTATGTGTGAGGTTTGCTTCCTCTGTTTGGTAGATTTCTTTCTTTGTATCAAATTTATATGGAGGCACTTTATTTAGATATTTATTTATTTAATTTTGTTTGGGGAAGAAGGGTCACAGTCTGTGATCTTTAAGGCTTCCTTTGACTCTGTGTTTAGGGATCACTCTTGTGTGACTGAAGAGACCACATGGTTTAGCCCTAGATCAGCCAAATACAAGGAAAGTGCCATACCCATTGTATTGTCACTCTTGTTTTTCCTTTTCCTTTTCCAGCTATCTGTATATATATATATATATATATATATATATAGTTCTGCTTGTTTGCTGGTCTAAGAGTAAACAGTGGAACTAGGGAGATAGCCCCAGGGAGAGCCCTAGGAGATATCTCATATCTTGCATGTAAGAAATTCCTGGTTAAAGACCACTAACTCTCTCCCCAGACCCATTCTGGGTCTCCCAGACCCATCCAGATCAAATCCAAAATAGTCCTGGAGGCTTCAAGAGCTGCTGGCCCCAAGAGTACCACATCACTGGGCCAAGTATTGCCAAAAGTGACCCCAGGCTTGTGTGCAAATTTGAGGAGACTATACCTTTCAAAGAATGAACAAAAATTGAAGTATTCTTTTTCTTTTTTTGGTTTTTCGGGCCACAACTGTTTGATGCTCAGGGGTTACTCCTGGCTGAGCGCTCAGAAATTGCCCTGGCTTTGGGGGACCATATGGGACACCGGGGGATCGAACCGTGGTCCTTCTTTGGCTAGTGCTTGCAAGGCAGACACCTTGCCTCTAGAGCCACCTCGCCAGCTCCATAAATTGAAGTATTCTTAACTAAACCTAGTTGAACTTGTTTTAATAACCTGACTTAGCATGGCTAAAAGCAAATGACAATTCAAAACCAGTGTGTGTATGTGTGTGTGTGTGTGTGTGTGTGTGTGTGTGTGTGTGTGTGTGTGTGTGTATGTGTTTGCTTTTGAACATTACTTGTCAAATGTTCAAACAGTTTTCCATCACCAAAGTGTTGGGCTTGGATGGAAATCTGGAGTGAATATGCCCCATACAATACAGGAAAGCCATTCTATGATTATGACTAAATGACACAAGGCATATTCCAGGAGATAATGATAAACTCAATTTAGGTATTTCATGAATTTATTTTCATCAATGTGTGAAAAAAAGTAAAATTCAAAAAAAAATTTGCTCTATGTTATTAAGATATTTTATCAGCTCACAAGACATAGATATAAGATCTATTATTCCCTTAATTCCTTCTAATGCCACACACACTATAACCTTTCAAGGACTGCCACCAAACTAACCAAATAGGTTTGTAAATAAAATTTAATAAGCAATCCCCTAGGCATTGACTCAGTAAAATTAAATGTCATTTTCTAAACTCCTTATAAAAACATTTATGACCAGATGAGGAAAATTAAAGCATTAGATAATCTCATTTCAGTTTTTTTTTCTTCTTTTTTTTTGGTGGGGAGGGTTACCTGGCAATGCTCAGAGGATGCTTCCAGCCTTGTGCTCAACAGCCTTGTGCTCAACAGTCACTCCCTAGGTGCTCAAAGATCTCTGTGATGCTGGGAAATGAACCTAAGGCCCTTAGAGACAGTTTGCACCTGGCCCTTGAAAATATTTCTCTATTCCATGGCTCTCATTTCAAGGTAAATTTTGTAAGAACCTTTGGTTTTAGTTTCTCTGAACTCAGATCTTTACAAAGATCTGAAGTATAAATAGATTTATCTTGTAAAATGCCTACTGTAATAGGAAGTGAAAGAATGCTCAGTCGGTATGGGAGGTACTCGGCTTTGCTAGCACACAGGAAAGATACACAAAATAAAACAAGGTAAATGTCATACATTAAAACAAGGTAAATGTCATACATTTAAAATTTTAGTCTAAAAATAGGATTGTAAAAGATCAAAGATCCTTTTCCCCAGCTTTATTGAAAGATAATTGACATACATCACTCGATAAGCTGGAATACAGCTTGATGGTTTGATGTGCATATATTGTAAAATGTTGAACACAATATGTTCATTCAGCTGACATGCATCTTTTTGTTTAGATACAATTATTTTAAAAAAAGAAAACAAGAACAAAACCCCTAATAAGTTCCATCTGTGATGAGAACTCTTAGAATATATTTTCAGCATATTTTTCATGTATCATACAGCAGTGTTAGCTACAGTCTTCAATAGTGATTAGAACTGTAGTATTTATCTCATACGTAGAAGTTGGTTACTAGTATTTATTTATAAGAATTAAATACTACGGTTTGATTACTCTTCTTCTATCCTTCATCACCTACCCCACTTTTGGTAATCAAAAATCTCACCATATTTTCTATGAGTTGGGTTGTATTATATGTTTGTTTTTTTGGTTTGTTTTGGTTTTTGGGTCACACCAGCAATGCTTAAGGGTTACTCCTGGCTCTGCTCTAGGAAATAGCTCCTGGCAGGCTTGGGGGACCCATATGGAATACCAGGAATGGAATCAGGGCTCATCCTGTGTTTGCATGCAAGGGAAATGCCCTACTGCTGTGCTATCGCTGGGCCCCTATGTTTGTTTTTAATGCCACATAAAAATGAGATCATGAAGTGTCTGTCTTTCTCCATCTGCTTTATTATGCTTACTGTAATAAGCATTGGATATTGCTTAGTCTATGTTATTATAAAAGGTAGGATTTCTTTTTAATGCGAAATAATATTCCATGTATATAATACATAGTATTATATACACATTTATAAACATAATGATAATATATAAATATACATAATACTATTAATATGCAATTATACAAGAAAATAATCTGTTACTCTATGGATGCATATGCGCTTCTTTATTTGTGTTCAATTAAATATATCCTTAAGTCGTTTTCATATAATTTCTTGGAAATTATAAATAGTGTTTCTCTGATCATGGGATCCAAATAATTATTTTGTTAATATTGTCTTCTTTGTATCTATTCCCAGATGAAGAATTGTGGATCAAAGGTCTCCTAAAACCTTTAAACTTCTATAGTCTTATCCAAAGGCAATTCTATAATCACTTAATTCTATGTACAAGGAACTGGTTTAAGATTATTTTAAATAGTTTTTAACATTCTCAAAGCAATTCACTTGTATTATACTAGCTTTTCTTTGACTATGTTCCATTAATATAAGACAATCTTCAGAGATTACTCTTATTTGTAACAAAACTTTTTTTCAAGAAGCACATTAGTTATAATCACCAGAAATCAAAGTCTTAGAGAAAAACAATTAAAATAACCACACACTTTCTTATCCATTTAAAACAAAATTGAAATTTAGAAAGTTTTAAGTTTTCTTACACTTTAGAATTTATAAAAAATGGTTTTATCATATCCTATTTTTATAATTATGAATTATGGAGATTTTCAGATATTTTTATTCCTATTATTGTGGAAACATATACCTACAAATATATAAATATTTTGATTTATATTTTATTAGTTACATTTATATTTATACATATAATATATATTAGTTACATTTATATTTTATTAGTTACAGGCCTTAAAGTTGAGAATTAGCATAAGTTTTACTGTCAAGATTGAAAGTTTTGATATTTGACATTGGTATTTGACTTGATTTCTTTTGATCTCACCATATTTCTGGGTTTCACAAGGATTAAATGTCCCCCTGGTTGGTTATCTTGGTATTACATCTTCTGTGACTGCTCAAATACATGCCACAGACTGAAGAACTCAAAATTTGCTCACTGTTGCTTACCTGATCAATGACATTCAACTCTTCTCACTTTTATGGCAGCCTTGTACTGTGGGTGATGCTCATATCTATTCGAGTTTAATATTTTTAGGGCATGGTTTCCCAAAGCATGGTTAGGAGACTTGGAATTTACTCCCAGCAAAACTTGTGCCTTGTGCTGCTCAGTTCCATCAATCAAGCTGTAGAGCTCAAGTGCTCATGTAGCTCTGGGAATCGAACACAAGATCTCTAGTCCTTTGAACTTTGTTCCAGGCTCAATAGATGACATATTAATTGGATTAGTTCTATATCTACAAAGTACATCTTCTCGTTTAATATTTGGACAGTTACTTAGTTCAGACTGAAAAATGAAGAAGGGGCTTGATGGAGGTAGTATCAATGATTCTCCTTAGATCTACCAGAAGAATTGTTAGGTGAAAATTGTACTGCTCCTGAGGTAGAAAAGGAAACCAAGGGTTCCAGTGAGGGAGGGCTGCACATTGCAAAATTAGAAGGGAGTCGAAGATAACGTAACCAGAAGAGCAGTAGGAAAGAAGAGACAGTAATACTCTTATGACTGATCAGGATCCAGCAGAGTCTCTTTCCTTATGTAGAGGCAGGAACCATCAACTCTTCATAGAAAGGGCTGAACTGCTGACCAGCCGCAAGATTATTCTCATTGAAGACCTTGACTTCTTGTAGATCTTCTTTCTCAGATTTGTAATATTTTCCTTTTACTCTTTTCTTCATTTTATAAAGAAAAGACTTCTAGCAGTGACTCTCTTCATGTTTTCAAGCATCAGCAAACAGGAAAAGACAATCACAAGATTGTACCTGATCCTTTTAAATGTGGCTAATAACCTCATTCTAGAAGTTTCTGCAGTAAATTGAGCTACATTGTATAAAATAATTTTTAAAAAATTGAGAAATTGTTGGTGGGACTTTTATTTGTTTACTTTAGCTATAATGGACATATTGCATGGTATAAATGTATGGTTCTCAACAATTTTATTCATCTGCATTGCAATACGGTTGTCATTGTATGGATAACGAAGAGTTCCATCTTGTCCCATATTTATCATTTTTGTTTTGGTGGTGACAACATCTAAGATCTAGTTTCTGAGTAGTTTGTCATACAGGATGTAAAATATTATAAGAACCATAAGAAAGAAGGAAATCTGGCCTTTAAAATAAATGTGCCCTTATTGCATTATGCTGAGTATAACAGATGAAGAAAAGTAAATTCCTCACAAACTCATTTATATTTGAAAGTTCTCTTTTATATTCAATCTCTTCTAGTTCATCCTGATTGTCTACCTAGACTGGACTTCCCAGAGTGGTGCCATAGGGGAGTTATTGTGTGACCTGTTTTGGTTTGGTTTGGTTTGATTTGATTTGGTTAGGTTTGGGGACCACATCCAGTAGCGCTCAGTCTTTTTTCCTGGTGATACACTCAGAGAACATTCCTGGCAAGCTTTGGGGGCCTTATGTGGAATACTGGGGAATCAAAGCCAGCTTGGTCACAGGCAAGAGAAACACTCTAGCCTGTGTGTAACTTTACACCAGAATGTCATACAGGAAGTTCCTTCTACTGTAAGTCATCTCTGCTCCAGGAAAGAGTGGAAGGCTTATTTATAGACAAAGCAAAAATATCAGTAACAACAAATAGAGAAATAACACTTTATCTTGTCAGAGGAGCTTCAAAGAAGGTAAATATCTGAGAAGCAGCAATCAAGAGTTTATCAAATGAGAGTCACCTCAGCTCTTCTTTCTGAAATGCCCAACCTCATCTCAAATGTAATTATGCTTATTAGTGTTTGCACTTGCCTCTGACATACACCTCATTCTTAGCAGGATATTCTCAGTTCACCTAGGACAGCCCTTCCCTCCTTGATCTTCTAGCTGCTGGAAGCCAAAGATGAAATGAGTAATGAGGCACCCAGGATATGATACTGTATTTTATCATGCTCCTCTGGTCACTCAAGCTTCACACCTCATTAATTAGGTGCTAATTGCGAAAGATACTGAAAAGTACTTTGTGCCTTGCTCTCTGCCCTAACAACCTGATCTTAGCATGAAGCTCTCATTGACATCAAAGCCTCAGAGAAACATGCCTAATATTTGTGATGTTAAGGTTGAGAGTTTAGCCTCAAAGGAAAACTGTGCAAAAGCTTACATTTTCATAGCTGTGTTAATATTCTCATTATATATTCAGCATATACCTTTCAAAAGGACAAGAGACAAAGTGGCAAAATAGAAGGACTTGTAATTGGACACTTTCAAGCAATTTTTCAGACTGAGTCATATAAATATAATATAAATATATATTAATATACCATTGGTGCTCAGGACTTACTCCTGGCTCTGAACACAAGGATCACTATAAACAGGACTCTGTGGACCATATAGGATTCTGGGGGCTGAAGACAAAAATGTTCTATCTGCTATACTAACTTTCCAACTTCCCAATTAAAATTTCTTAAAAAATTACTCGAAAGGTCAGATAAATAATACAGTGGACAGAATACTTGCCTTAACATATCTTACCCAGATTCGAACCCCAGAAACCCATGTGGCCCTCTGAACCCTGACAGGAGTGATCCATAAACACAGAACCAAGAGTGACACCTGATAACTTCCAGGTTCTCCCCCTGCCTTGTCCAAGTAACAAGAAAAATGAAACAAATTTCCCAAAAGAAAATTATACTTCTCTCAAGTAAACTAAGTTGAAAACATGATAACATTTCTATGACAATAATAAATTATTCTACACGAAGAATCAGCTTCATGAGGACATTAAATTTTTATAAGTCAACTCTTTTGATCCGATTTAGTTGGAAACAAATTATTTCACTTTCTTAAAGCTGCCCACTGACTCTTTTACTTTCTGTCTCTTGTTCATGACTGAGCATATTTAAAGACATTTTCTGAGAATTCTTCCTTGAATAACTCATTTATCCACATACTCACTAGAGAGTAAGAGAATTGCGAGAACCACAGAATATGGGGGGAACATTTTTAGTTTTTTACTTATCTAATGTATTTTATTTCCTCTAGAAAACCACAAACTGAACACAGAAATTTCCAAGAAAAAATGTGAAAAACAACTTGTTTGAAATGTTCAGGTTATTAGTACTCTGCTGTTCTATTGTACACTATCTCATGGGAGGCCTTCAGAAACAATAGAGATCCTATTTGATTCGGGGGTGGTGGTGGTAGAGAATTCGGCCAAATGGAAAGTCTTAACGCATGATAGACATCTATTAAAGGCCAATGTTAGACCTGGAAAATCTACACCTGCAGAAAGCTGAGCGTCCATCCCTGGCACCATATTGTCCCTTGAGCACTGGAACAATTTCTGAACACTTTTCTTCCCCCACCCCAAAATCATTTCTGACCAAGGGTTAAGTCATGCTATTTTTTCTTTACCCTAAGATGGGCATAATGTTCATAACCCAGCAATATGTAATTCAGAAGAAAGACCTAATAAGCATTTGTGGGTTTTGTGGGGGAAGGAGAGAGGAAGGAAGGCTAGGATTAGAACCAAATTCTACTTTAATCAGGACTTACACCTGGCTCTGTGTTTAGTGATTACTCCAGGAAATACTTGATTGACTATATGTTGCATGCAAGGTAAATGCCTTAACCCTTTACTATTTCTCTCCTGCCACTTCTGTCTTTTCTAAAGGCAGTTTAAGCCATGATCTTATGCCACTGGAGAGACAGGTTTATAAATGAGAGCCTGAAATCTAAAAGGGCCACAATCTAGAAGAGACAGAATTCCAGAAAAGCCTGGAATTTAGAAGTATCTTCCACTGGGGTACTTCTTTCTGTCCTTGGCCTAAAGAATAATCCCCATCATGATGTGGCATATGGTGATATTATACAACCAGCCCCAGGCCTCACAGCCAGAAAAAGACCATATCCTGAGAATTGTCACACTGTAGTAGGCACACTCAATTTAGTTGGGTAGCTCTGCTGTGGCTCCATCTCCTAGGAAGAAAAGGTGAACAAAATCAGACAAGAAGTCTGGGCTTCAGCCTGGTTTGCAAATAAAGCTATGAAGGCTGGGTCTAGTCCATGTGGATTAGGCAGATGAAGACTGACAGCTGAATGGCACCCCTCAGGCACGTTTCACTCTGCATTGGCAAGATTTATTGCCACCCACAATCTAATGACTGAACTGCTTGCTCACATAGGTTTATTGGCTCAGGGCAGAGCTGGCAGATCGAAGGTCTTCAGTGACTGCCACTGAGCAGTCCAGAGGAAAGAATTGGGATTGATAGCCCCTACCTCTATGGATTTTTCATTTGGGATTATTTAGTTTCTTAGGGGAAGCTCTGGAAGTCTCTAGAGAGCTTTCTAAGTAGGATGGATACTCCGTCAGAAATCATGGAGAGGAAATCCATCATTTCTGAAGATGCTTTGCATCCTGATGTGTTTTCAATATTCTCACATCTGACATTTTCTGTCACTTCCCTTGGGAAAGTGCAAACTTCCATAAGGCCACCGTGATGAGATGAGGACTTGCAGCCTAGACACCTGCTTTGGGAAAGACTGCCTTTGGCACCATAAATAAGGATGCATTTGAGAAAGGTTGTGTTAGGCTGCAGATTATTTTTCTTTTCCAAGTGGAGAATGCTATGGGAAATCTCCTGAGTCAAATAAATGCTAATAGTCCCTTTCCCCCAGGAGACCAAAAGTGCAGGTGCTTGGCTGGGATCATTCCCTGACTACCTGATTTCTCTGCCACGGAGGCCTTGCTCATTTTTATCTCAGCAAACAGAGTTTTCTGTTGGCTGTGGAACATGAACTCTTTCTCTCTCGGCCAAATCTCATGAGGGTTCAGTCAACAAATGTCAAGATTCTGCTATGCGGCCCGAATTCTATTAAAGTATTTGGTTTTCAATTGGGGTAAATGGCTTCCAAGGGACAAGAGGGTTAGAACTTTCTGGTGGAAATAACTCAGAGCCTCTTAATTTTGTTTACAGAGCCAAGCCAGAGCTTGATATTCCACTGGCTTATGAAAAGGAGATAGGGTTCACTTTTGTACTGAACCAGCAAAGCATAACCATGATAGAATTTAAAAAAATTAATGTGTTCCAAAGCTTTATGGGGTATAAGATATTGCCCCCAAATAGAGCACGCATCCTGTGTAGGAGCACGTTTTTAAGGAGATTTGTTGGTTTAGATTCCCACAGAGCTCCCAGGGAGAAAAGGCACTTCCCACTCCACTGTGGGAAAGCTATTCCGGTTGTATAAATTCTTGATAAATAATCCACAAGAAGGTAAGAAGAGGCAGGAAGGTAGCACATACTCCTGCAAGATCTTGTTCAGAATCACAAGTGATTCTTATCAGATTCACACTGTATTCCTAAATAGTTCTCAAAAACCATCCTTGAAATTTTTATATTTTAGTCTGTATGAAGATTCTATGACCAAAGAAAAAGTGCTTTACACTTATTTAGAAATGAAATTAGGAGTCACAAAAGCTCCACCACATCTCTCAGGTCTCAAAGTCCAGAAATGGCCTTATTAGCTAAGCCAAGCTCTCTCTAGCACAGTGATTTTCAAATAGTGGGGCGTACCCCTCCAGGGGGCCACGAGGCTCCGTAAAGGAAGGGGGGCGTTTGACCTCGGCAAACACTGTCATAACAAGCTAAGCGCCATGTTTATGTCTCTGTATGTCTCTGGAGCTGAGAGTCGCTGTGTCCTGCTTCAAACCCCGCTTGGAAAAGCTCTGCATTGCAAAACGTGCTCATTGTAGCCATTAATCCAGACATCACCTCTGATTTAAAAAAAATCAGCTCAAATTATTTTATATATGTATTTTTTGGAGGTTAAAATTCTTTTTAATAAAGATACTATTTACAGTCATGTAGGGGGCGCGAAAAATGTTTTCATGACAGAAAATAATTGAGAAGCACTGCTAATGTAGAAGGCTGTGGTCTCATCTGTCAGCCGTTCTCAATGTGTGGTTCCCAGACCCGCAACACAAACACTGCTGGAAAGTTGGTTAGAAATGTACTTTCTCTGGCCCCTTGGTAAGTCTGTTGAATGATAAATGCAGGGATGGAGCCCCAGATCTCTGTACTTCAGCAGGCTCACCTGGAGGTTTTGAGCCACATAAAACTTTCAAAGCCATTTGAAGTCAGGAAATGTCTTTCTTAAATAGTTCTCAAAAACTATTCTTGAAATTTTTCTCAGGGGCCCTTTAGCATCCTATATCTGTTTCGGGATATCCCAAGTAGGAAATGGGAAAGTCTCAAGTGAAAATTGCATAAACATGGGTCTGTGACAAGAGTGAGAATTGAAAGATAAAAGATAGAGCTGGGACAGGGAAGGTCAGTCAGGACCATGATTGGGAAAGAGTTGAGATACCTCTTATGAGACACCACCCCAGATCTAAAAGCTAGCTGGTAGTACATTTTCTTTTTCTTTTCTTTTTCTTTTAAACAACACAAGGGACTCTTGCCAGAGTCCTCAGTTCGTGTTTTATTGCTTAAGTATTTCCAATTGTACTTTGGGCTGCCTGGACTGTATAATGCATTAGTTGAGAATCACTAAAATTGGAATTGATGCACGGAAGGTCTCAGTTGAAAATGAAGACAGCAGCAGGCTGACTGGAAACCCAAAGCATCCCTGGATCATCCTCACGCTCTTCATGAAGGGAGAACTGGATGAGAATTCAGCTGAACAGATGGCAATTTTGCAAATGCTGTTGTACAAATCGCATACATTGGCTTGAGCATAAAAATGGACATTGGTTTCAAAGCAGGTCCAAATAGAAGTGAGTTACTTACTGGCACCAGCACCTTCTCTTGGACAGTTCTCAGTCTGTCCCCCAATTTGATCCTAGTTTCAGTGCTCTGGGCTTCCTTTGCTTTCCTTCCCTCTCTCTGTGTGTCAACTGATGGAGAGCCTCACACACTGAGGATGGCATTTACATAAATCTGAAGTCCAAGGCATTTGGGTGGTAAACAGATTAGATTTTTAAGAATGTAGGTGTGATTAGGTATAATTTAATATCGATATGGCCAGCCTTGGTTTCCCTGGGTAGCTGAGATTCAATTTTTTTAATTAGTATTTGAAAGGGAAGACCTCCTCTAGCCATCCTAATCATATTTTCACTGTATTTTTATTCCTTTCCAGATCTGGCTGTCTTAAAATTTAATTACTGTTAGCAAGACCTTTATGGGAAGAATAGAAATATTCTCCTAATAGTGTTAACATATTAAATGTAATTCTCAGGTGGCCGCCTAAAATCCCAGCGCTCATCCATAGAGCCAATTTGGCTCTCTTTCTTCTAAGCTGACAGTCCAACACGCATTCAACCCACAGATGTATTCTTTCCTCTACTCCTCTGATGCTATTAGAACTTCATTGTCCCGCTTGATTCGTTTATGATAAGACTATCAAGCTCACAGGCATTTTAATGCTCTTCATCTGTTACCAAACATTACAAAGCTCTTTAGCCCATGCACACGTAAGCTAGATTTTCTTGGTTTGCATTGTTTGTTGTCTATTGTTTAGTTATTTATGGAGAGGGGCTGGGGTTGGAGCAAAGTTGTTGGTTCACTGGGACTATTCCTTATTCTGTTCTCAGGGACCATGTATGATCCTGCGAAGTGAACAAGGGTTGGCTGAAGGGATTACATGCAAGGCAACTGTTTTATGTCTTGTTCTATCTCTTTATCCCAGTTTTCTGTTTATGTTTAAGTGTGCACATTGTTTGCCATTCCAAACAATTAATTGACATTAATAAATGAATTCATTAATTAGTTGAAATTAGTCCATTTGAGAAAAAAATAAAGATGATTGTGTAAGAACATAAAGGAAAAATATTACTCCAGTAATATATTTTTGGTTTGGCTTGGTTTGGTTTTTGAGCCATACCTGGTGATGCTCAGGGGTTACTTCTGGCTATGCACTCAGAAATCACTCCTGGTTTGAGAGCCCATATTGGATGCCAGGTATTAAACCCAGGTCCATCCTGGATCAGCCACAAGCAAGACAAACACCCTACCACTGTGCTATTGCTCTGGCCCCTACTCCAGTTATATTTTAATAGTAATAGTAGAGTGGGTAACATGTTTGCATTGGTCACAGCTGAGCCATGATTGATCCCTGGAAACCCCTGTGGTCCCTTGAGCCAGCTAGAAGTGATCCCTGATCACAGAGCCAGAGTAAGCCCTAAGCAGATCTGGTTGTATCCCCAAAACAAAACCCGCCAAAAGGAAGGTGAGAGACAAATTTATTTAGTGCAGGGATGTGGAGAGATTAGCATCACACCCAACAGTGTTTAGAAGTTACCCCCAGCTGTATGCTATGTGCTCATGCCCATTAGTGCTAGGGATAGAGCCAGAATATGCATAACTGCACAAAGGCACCTTGACCCCAGTATTCTTTCTTCAACCTACCAAAGCAAAACATTTTTGTCATGACCACAATGCAGAGGATATGGTGCTTGCCTTGCATGAGACCCAAATGTGTTCAATCCTCAGCACCACAGAGCATTCCCACAAATATATGCCAGGAGAGATCCCTGTACACAGAACCAGGAGTAAGCCAGAGCACAACCAGGGTAACCCCAAACGAAAACAACATAAACAAAATACTTTTTGTCATGGAAAATAAGGACAGATAACCCAAGGATTAGAACAAATATTTTTATGTTTTGTTTTATTTGAAGATCATTAGTGCTCAGGGGTTGCTCTTGACTCTGCATTCAAAAATCATTCCTGGTGAGGTGTAGGGTGCCATATGAGATGCCAGGAACAAACTTGGATTGACTGTATGCAAAGCAAACACCCTACCCATGGTACTATGGCTCCGGTCCTAACAAGTATTTCTAAAAGTAATGTTGACTAAGAGAAAACAAAAAGAATGGAAGGCCTAGGAAAGAAAGACAATGTAAGGGAGAAATTGTAGGGCCTGAGGCTCTGGTTTGAGTAGTGGCGGGGGCTGCATGGACAGGCTGGTACAGGCCTCATTCCCCTGGTTTCCTGGGTATCAGTTCTTAGACAAGCTAGCAGATGATTCTTGTTGGCTTCAAGCACTCTCAGGCAACTTGTGGCACTTGCGACAAGAGCAGGACCAGAACGAAGCAGCACCTGCAGCCTTTTACTCACCCCAAGAGCTTACTTGTCAGCTTGGAGCCTCCCTAATTACTCAGAATTTCCATCTCCACATTTCTAAGTTTGGTTTTAATTGAGTCATTTATTCCCGAAATCAGAAGCAGTGTAAGCATTTGAACAAGATGTCTTTCATGTTTTAATTCTCTTGAATGTTATAGCTTTTCTTTTGCTCGTCACAAATATAGAGTGTTCTGTTAAATGATAATGAATGAGGATTCTTTGCTGCCAACGGGTGTGTTATTAATTTCACTTTTACAAAGCAGCACTATCAGTAGAGTTTGGCTGTACTTGCTGTCTTGTCTAGAGAGTTCCAATAGTTTGGGCATATTTGATTTTCAGCTCCCCTTAGATGTAAAGGCCAGAGGACAAAATCAGATGTCTGTTATTTTAGGATTACAGCAGCACATTTTGATTTTATTATTTTTAATAAGTGATGTCATCTAAGCTGAAAGAGGCCTGGTATTCTATGTAGTCTCCTGTCAGAGAGGAGGGGAAAAAAGATAGAACCAAAAGAGTTTTATTTGTAAGTTTGGTAAATAAAATTTCCATTTCCACTGCATTAGTGTTGTATGGCAAAGTGATTCAGATTATAGTTATTTTGCTTATGAACAGATTGATAATATGTTAATTATTTCTATTAGGGGAATGGGCCTTATAAAAACTTCCATTCTTAGGTTTTTGCAGTTATTTGGGGAGGGGGCACATCCAGTGGTGCTCAGGGGTCTTCACTTGGCTCTATACTAAGGAATAAATCCTGGTGATGCTCAGGGAATCATATGAGATGCTGGAGGTCAAAACCAGATTGGTCACGTACAAGGCAAGGACTCTACCTACTTTATTATCTCTCTAGTCCCAAAAGTCTTCTTGTAATTGATTTTCTGCAATTTGCCAAGAAATACTGACCTGGGGCCAAGTGCTAGTCCAGGAATCAAGGAACATGCCTTGTTTCCAGGTGTCTCCTTTTCTATCTCCAGCATTTCTAATTGAAGCTCTGTAGGTACCTGAGAACCTCAGAGGACAGCCCTGAAGATACCCAAATCCAGATTGTATGGATGAGATAATCCCCAGAAACATGCTTTCTCAAACTATAACCTTAAGCCCCATTTGATTGGG
Organism: Suncus etruscus; assembly: GCF_024139225.1. NCBI lineage: Eukaryota > Metazoa > Chordata > Mammalia > Eulipotyphla > Soricidae > Suncus > Suncus etruscus. The sequence goes on from NC_064855.1 coordinate 109,527,487, forward strand.
CCTGAGAGATAAAATGGCAGTAGGATCAACCTGGGTTTTTATCCCTGACATTACATATGGTTCCTTGAGCCCTGCCAGGAGTAATCACTGAGTTCAGAGCAAGGACTAAGCCCTGAGCACCCCTATTGATCTCTCTCACCCAAAACACAAACCCGAGTTTACTATGAACCACAGGGAAAGGGGCCAGAGCGATAACACAGCAGTAGGACATTTGCATATCACGCACCTGTCCCAGACAGACCTGGGTTTGATCCCTAGCATCCCATATGGTCCCTCAAGCCAGGAACAATTTCTGAGCGCATAGCTAGGAGTAACCCCTGAGTGTCACTGGGTATGGCCCAAAAAACAAAAAAACAAAAAAAAAAAAAAAAAAGGAAAGAAAGAAAAGAATCAAAGGAAGGTGGTTTCAAGCCTCCTGAGCACTTCTTGAGTGATCTCCACCCCCCCAAAAGAAAAGAAATCCTACCTGATTGCATGTACATGCATCTACATATTAACTTTCTATCTATATGTCTGAGTGTGTGTTCATTTACATGTGCTGATACTTAATTTGATCCAAGACAGATCTCTTTGGAGAACTAGGGCATTTGACATTAGCTCCCTGGATGTGCCTTTAAAGATTGCCACCCTCACAGGAGTGGGAAATGAGCAGATGAGAGAAGCTCTTGAGATATTGATGGGAGAAGTGTTGGCACTCTGATGGTAGTAAAGGAATGATCTATGCTTGAACATTTCATTGTGTCATGTTTGGGTGCCAGTTATAAAAGCACCCCATGCGCCATATTTCCAACTCCAAGTGAGCAAGATGAAGCAGAAGCACTGCATGAAATAATCCAAACCAGGCTGAGGGTGAAAACCATGTAGTCTGGCAATCTTATACCTCGTATGGAGAGCAAGCTGCCTGCCAGAAATGTTGTTTTTATTGAGTACAGAGAACACCCCATGTGGGGAGGAAGGACAGAGTAAGGACAGATAGCTCAGGCTATCCTGAGCCAGTCCAGTCCAGATTTACATGTAAGATAATCATTGTTTTGGTTTAAAACCAAGTTGCAAATAAACAGATAAAAAGGAGTCAGGGATGATCTTTGTTTTGGGTAAAACAAGGTAAAGTCTGTCAATGACCATTATTGTAAATCACAGTGCCTCAATAAAATGAGGGAGAAAAAGAAAAAGATGAATGCCCCATAATTTCACTCAGATGTGGGCATATATAGAAAAGAAATAAGGGAATAAATCCAACTTAAAACAGTCCTTTGGGCTTTGAAGGCAAAATTAAGGTACCCACATAGAAGGGAGGAGAAGATTGGAAGGGTGGAGGGGTTCTACGGATTGTAGTGGACGGATAGTGACTCTTTGGCGCTAGAAGTAGTGTGGTAAGAGCAATTTTGAAGGTATGTGAAATTGGTCCCTTAAATTACATTGTAGGTTCCGAAAGTACAGCAGGTAGGGTGCTGGATGCAAAGCCAGGTTCTATCTCTAGCATGTCATATAGTTCCCCCAGAACACTGCTAAGAGTGATCACAGGAGTTCAGAGCCATAAGTAATCCCTGAGTGCAGGTGTGACCATTCCCCCAAAGCCCCAACAAAAACACAACCTTATTCCCTAGTAAACCAATATTAACACAATGATAAAAAATGAAATGAAAAAACAAACCATTTCCTTCATCTTAAAAGTTTGTGTTCATTGTTGTTGTTGTTTCTGAGAATAGTGTTTCTGCCTCTAAATAAAAATGTTTAGAATATTGGCTGAAAATACATATCAGACTTAACATGTGGGTATTCATCATAGAGGGGAGAGAAATCTCTGGGTTAGAAATGCCTGAATATTTCTGACTTCTCCTTATGCCTCTCTCACCCTCCCACTGCTGGTGCCTACAGTTGACATTGCAAGGATGCTGAGATGCCAACCTCTGGTTCTTGAGCCGGAAAGTAGCATCTCCAAGGGATATGTGGATCTGGGATCTCATCTTATTGAAGTAGCTTGGATAATTTTGGGCATTTTTAGGCCTACACAATAATGCCATCTGGCATGGCACAAGCCAGTTTAGGTTTTGTGAGAGATAGAGTTTTAAATTGCTGTTGTTTTTTCATAAGACAGGCACACATCAAGAAACTAGGGCCAGGGGTAAAAGAAGCACAGCCAGAACTCAAACCTCTTGCACCAAGATGGACTCATAATGAGAGTGTGAATGTAAGACACAAGAGAGTGTAAAACCACCCCATGTGCCATATCTTTAGGCCCAGGTGAACAAGTTTGAATCAGTGTCACACATGAAATAATCCAAAACAGGCTGAGGGTGAAACATATATAGTCTGGTTGCCTCCTACCTCCTACCTTCAACCCCACTGCCTGCCAAAACTGCAGTTTTTATTGAGTCCAGAGACCACCCCTGGGTGGGGCAAGAAGGACAATTTAAAGAAATATGGCTCAGGTTATCTTGAGCCAGTCCCACCCAGGTTTACAAGTAAGATACTCTCTGTTTTGGGGTAAATCCAAGTTGTAAACAAACATACAAAGGAACCAGGGAAGATCTTCATTTTAGGTAAAAATAAAGTGTAATCTAACAACAGTCATAAAGCACCCTCAGAAATTAGTCTCCAGAACCTCTCATAGACCAATGAAAAGACATGTTATAGGAAAGATGTCACATCTTCTGTCTCCTTAACATCAGGGTTTGGAGAACTCCCTTCTGAGCTCTTTCAGGCAACCTGTGCCCACACTGTCAAATGGATTTGAGCCTCCTGATTCCCTCACACAGTAAATGGGAGTCTGAGTTTATGGCTACAACACTTTCTGAAAGTCCAATAGGCAGGCAATGTATTCTTCTACGAACCCAGATATTTTTTCTGCCCCCTTTCTAATGACTTGTCAGCTCTGTGAATTAAAAGACAAATCCGATGTAAACATATTACCTACATAACTCAGTGAGATGAAATAGAATGACTAAGATGACATCAACTTTGCCATGAAAGTTTTAAATTTTGAAACCCACTATTGATTTGGTGTTTGTTATTTTGCTGATCTGTGAAAGGATGATGCACATTTATTTCCTCCCTTTGATTTGCTCTTGGAGGATAACAAAATGGGATGCCAAAGTTTATGACCTCCTGAAAGGATCACAGAAAGACTTCAGCCACACAGTATTCTTATATTAGAAGTGGACAGCAGTGTGAATGTACAAGAATTTGTGTTCAAGCCCAAAAAGTCCTCCACAAGGTGGGGATGGGTGATTTCCAAACCTCTAGCCATCCCTTTTTCCCAAAGACTGTCATTAGCTCTAAAACATTCTAGAAATTTCTCTTCTCTTTCCATCGTATACTTTCTGTGTCAGACTTCACACATCTCCTGTGTGATTAGAGAGAACAAAAGACTAATAATATTCCTTTGTGTGGGCATAAGATTTGCACTGGAGAGGCTGGAGAGATAATAGCACAGTGGTAGGGCATTTGCCTTGCATATAGCCAACCTGGGAGGCACCTAATTGGATTCCTGGCATTCCATGTGGTCTCCCAGCCTGCCAGGGGTGACATCTAAGTGCAGAGCCAGGAGTGACCTTGTAGTGCCTTTGGGTGTGACACAAAAACCAATCAATCAATCAATAAAGTTTAAAAAAAAAAAGATTTGACCTGGAGAATATGCCTCAGAGCTTCTGAGAGATGCTTTCCCAATGAAATCACATTGACCTACAGTCTTTCTTTTCTTTCTTCTTCAAGGCTTCTTCTCCCTTCTTCTCTTGAAGGGCTACCCTCTCTAAGTAAGAATTCCCATATTGAGGGGCTAGAGTGGTGTCACAAGTGGTAGGGCGTTTGCCTTGCTGCACTAACCTAGGGAGGACTGCAGTTTGATCCCCCTGGCACCTATATGGTCCCCCAAGCCAGGAGCGATATCTGAGTGCATAGCCAGGAGTAACCCCTGAGTGTCACCAGATGTGCCCCCCCAAAAAAAGAATTCCCATGTTGGGCCTGCTTCTAGGTTTTCTGAATATTAACAAATGAAAACTGAGACAAACAATAACTTTTTGTTGTATTTAGTTGTTTTTATGACTGAATATAATAGGGTTTGTCTTAATTTGAATTTATATAGTTTCATCTTCAGGTTCATGAAAATGAAAAGAAGAGATATGTGAACTTTTTAGATTCATTTAAAAGATCTTGGGAAGTCTTTATCTCCTGAGTTTAAAGTCTTTATCTGATCACTGATATCAAAGCAAATCTTCTGCTCTGTTATTGCAAGTAGAACTATTTCTGAGCATGTGTTCCTCGCTATTTCTTATTTAATGAGGCCATTGTAAAGATTTTTCTGAAAGATTGTAAGAACATATCCCAAGTCCATGACTTTTCTTATTCACATAAAAAATATCCCAGAGTTAAACAGTTATGAATATTTTACTGTGTTACTGAATGGGAGAATCAATCATCTAAAAGTTTGTCCAAGGTGGGGGGAGAAATATGAGAAGCTTACTTTATTAATTTGTGATAAATAAAAATGTGTTTAAAAAACAAACTTGGGAAAATATAATTTCCAATTTTATATTCAAATCATGTCAGTAGCATCGAAAATGGAATTTATTAGGGAAAATGCTAAAGCTATTTGCATAAATTTCTGGTGCTGAAACAGAAAAAATCTGGCTGCTTATGACTGTAGTCTAGTTTATCTTTGCTTTCAAATACTCATTCGCCAACCTCAACCTTTTTTTCTTTTCCTCATTCTCTGCGGAGCTTGCATAAAATATGCATTTAGGCTCATGTAAAAATAACACATTCTCGCCATTTCCCTCCAAATTATTTCACAGTCTCATGTGTTTGTTAATAAATTTAGTTGTCAGTCATTTCCTGTGGTAGCTATTTTCATTAGACATTTATTAATTCTAGTTGGAGCCACTGAAATTACCATCACTGCCTTCAACAATATTTTATTTCCTCTATTTTATTTATCCATGTGACCCAGTCTCTTATTCATCACTCAAGAAAAGTCTAAGAAGCCTCTGTAGAGATAGTACAAGATATCAGCCATTTATTTGGCTTGCAGGTAGCCAACCCAGGTTTGATCCCTCAACCCCCAAGAGTGATCTCTGAGCCAGGAGAAAGCCCTGAGCATTGTGGGGTGTGTCTCAAGAACAAATTAAAGAAAAAAAATTTAAGAAATGATTTTTCTTTTTTGTTTTTTTGTTTTTGATTCACACCCAGCAGTGCTCAGGGGTTACTCCTGGCTCTATGCTCAGAAATCGCCCTTGGCAGGCACAGGGGACCATATGGGATGCCAGGACTTGAACCACTGTCCTTCTGCATGAAAGACAAACACCTTACCTCCATGCTATCTCTCTGGCCCCTGAAATGATTTTTTTTTAAATCTCCAAAAATCCTATAGTATTTTAAAATCCTTTCTAATTTTTAGAATTCCCAGCAATGGTATGCTGTCCTTGACTGTGACTGAATTAGAAACTTCTTATTGTTTGGAGAAAGGAGACTCATTGCCAATTATGTTTAATTTCCATCCTGTGCTGATGGGCCCATGATTTGCTACAGTTTAACCGCAGCAAGACTTTCCGTGAAGAAAATAGGAAATATACATTTTTTGTGCATGATTAAACAAATATTTACTGCTAGCCCAATGGGATTCAAGAATGCAGTCCCTGTGTTCAAAGAAATCAGATTCTTCGAGTAGACAAACATAGAAACAAGCAGTTCTAATATATTGTGATTAGTAGCAGATGTTTGCACAAGAGGCTGGAAGCAGAGAGGTGGGGAAAACGTGACCATCTGCTGTTGGGGAGAGACCGGGAAAGAGATTCTGGAGAATGGAAGTTACAGTGTAGTTTGCACATTTTAATGAATGAACCAGGTAACTTTAAAGATCCTAAACCTACATTATTCTTATTATTTTATGCTTTTATATAGCATTACTTTTTTCCTCCAAAAGTCAAACTGTACCTTCCTGAATAAGAACTTAGATTTTTATTTTCTAAAAGCTATATTATTTCTCTGTCACCATTAGTAAAAAGAATAATAGTTATTGTGACAGGAACACCAAATAGCTAAGGGCACACCCAGCTATGCTCATGGTTTACTCCTGATATATGCCAGAGACTGAGTCCAGGTCAGCCACATGCAAGGCAAATAAATGCCTTACTTACTGCATTATCTCTTTGGCCTCTCTAGATTTTTTGTACATAGGAAAAAAAAAAAAAACTACTTAAAAACTTCTTCAAAAACTTTAAAAAATACTTCAATTTTAGACATCATTGAATACTATTTCTATAAGGAATATACACACATAAGAAATATATATATATGTGTCTGTATATATACATATATATGTGTGTATATGGATATACACATTTATAGAGATAAAAAGATTCTGTGATGGCACTGTGTCATCAACAAAGAAAACAATTCTCATTAGCTCTGGAACTGTTAAAAACGCAGAGAGTAGCTTGTTGTTTCATAGGAACCCGGAAGATTAGTTTTGGAGATGTAAAAGAAAGTGACATTGTCCTTGAAATTCACATGTCTGTTGTACCACATTGGAGAAAACTGGAAAAGGAAATTAATGGACAATTAAATCATTAGAATAAAAAAAGCATAAAAGACTGAAGTGTTTTGGCTCCTTTATTCTATAAAGTACCACTCAGTGCCCTAATATTCTTTTTTTTTGCCCTAATATTTCTAATATTTTTCCAAACATCAATACCTTCCTCAACTCTGATTGTGCTGATGCAATGGGGTCCTGATAATTTTCAGTTTTTTTTAATGTATTCCCCTAAAAAATCCTAAATGTACATCATCACAGATCCATGAATTGACCATTATATTGAGGGAAATGGATAGCCACTTTCTTTCTGTACATGTTTTGGTATTATTCTAGGCATATATAATGCATAGAGTAGGCCTCACACAAATGATAAAAGAATATTGTTTTCATGTTGTATTACTGTCACAATGGTACAAAATGAAATACTTTATATCTAAAGGAAATTAGAAAATAGAGATGATTTGGGGCTGGAGGTTATCATGAAGGTAGGGGCATTTGCCTGGCATGCAGAAGGATGGTAGTTCAAAACCCAGCATCCCATATGGTCCCCTGAGAGCCGTCCAAAGAGTGATTTCTGAGCATAGAGACAGGAGTAACCACTGAGTGCTGCTGGGTGTGACCCAAAAACTAAGAACCGGAAAAAAAAAAAAAAGAAAAGAAAAGAAAAAGAAAAAGAAAAAAGAAAATAGAGATGACAAAGTAAAATTCCATAAGCAAAAGTTCATTCACTCAGAAGTCATTATATAAGCAATTGTTAATGTAATTTTTGTAAAATTGAAATTGTGTTACTTTGGTAAAAATGAATTTCCAACAGCGAAGAAATAGATTCAAGAATGAAGATTTATATCAGTGTTAATATGGCATGCATGTGTGAGGCCCTGGGTTTGATCCCCTGTGCAGCAAAAAAATTACTCAGATTAATTTTTATTATTATAAAAATAACTATAGACATAATAATAAGCACTTAATAGACATAGATGTTTGTGGACAGGAGGCATTTCCATGACTTCACAGTAACAGTTTCATTTTAAAGAGAAATACACATGTCCTGTAGAATCTAATTTGAACTAACTATAATGCTTTCATCAATTGTTTGTGCCCGGAGTTTCTATTATTAATCATTTAGCTGTGTCTTTGGTGAAAGGTACTCCATTTCATGGTGATTCCATGCCTGTAAGGATCCTTTAACTGGTAAAATTGTGCCATTCAGTTAGTCTTTTTTTTTTTATCACAACCATACTTATGTACTAAATTTGAAACACTCATATGAGATTGAATCTATGATATTACAGAATTTATCACCAGATGTCTAGATGCATGTTCAAAGATGCTGCAAGATGTAATAGAAATTAAGGCTAGTGTTAGAATCACAATGGAGAACTAATTTTGAACAACAATGAAGTAGGCCCAATGCAAAGTATAGAATGGGCAAGATGAAGTTAAGATTTGGAACAAGGGCCAGAGAGATGGCACGGAGGTAGGGTGTATGCCTTGCGTGCAGAAGGACGGTGGTTCAAATCCCGCATCCCATATAGTCCCCTGAGTTTGCCAGGAATGATTTCTGAGCGTAGAGCCAGGAATAATACTTGAGCGCAGCCAGGTGTGATCCCCCTAAAAACAAAACAAAAAGATATGAAACCAAAAGTAGAGATGAAGAGAAATTTGGGTAACTTTAGAATAATAGAATTCAGAGGTACTTCCAAATGTTGCAGATATTAGTAAAATGAAGACTATGTATGTTATAAAAATGTATTTTCTGCTTGTATAAATAAGTATCATGCTTTAAATACTTTCCTCTTATCAATTTTAAACCTGATCATTGTGAAGACATATGTAGAAAAGTATAAAGAGGGGGCCGGAGAGACAGCATGGAGGTAAGGCGTTTGCCTTTCATGCAGAAGGTCGGTGGTTTGAATCCCGGCATGCTATATGGTCCCCTGAGCCTGCCAGGAGTGATTTTTGAGCATAGAGCCAGGAGTAACCCCTGGGTGCTGCCAGGTGTGAGTCAAAAACCAAAAATAAAAAAAAGAAAAGTATAAAGAATAAACCAAACTTGATAATAAACTGGAGAGATAATATAGTGGATAAGTCACTTGCCTAGCACAGGGCTATCTCTGTATCCTATGTGGTTCCACCCTGCCCACCCCACCCTCCTGAACTCTGTTAAGAATGATTCTGAGCACAGTGCTAAGAGTGAACTCTGAGGGCCGGAGAGATAGCATGGAGGTAAGGCGTTTGCCTTTCATGCAGGAGGTCATCAGTTCGAATCCCGGCGTCCCATATGGTCCCAAATGCCAGGAGCAATTTCTGAGCCTGGAGCCAGGAATAACCCCGAGTACTGCCGGGTGTGACCCAAAAACCACACACACACACACACACACACACACACACACAAAAGTGACCTCTGAGCAATACCAGTGTGGCCCAAGCTCCCTCCCCTCAAAAAAAAAAAAGAATAGAAAGAATAAACATATTTACATCTCATATTTCATTTCACTTTGCTACCAGGGTTTTCCACGAGTTATTGTTAATACATTGCATTTTACTTCAGTAGCTTTCCCTTATTATAAATTGTATATAACCTTTAACTGGGCTAATATTTTATAGCCTGTATTACAAATCACCTTCTCTTTGGCAAATTACTATGTTTTCAATTAGCAGGAGGGAATACTTGAAATATGATTATTAAGTTGTCTTGAAACATGACTTTAGTCGTAGCATATTATTTCTCTTATGTCGTTACTCAATTTCTAAGGCTTACATTAGGAAAAACCCATTGTATTTGTAATCTGTGCAGTGGATACATTACATATCACATTATGGAGGAACCATCTATCTGCCAACTGTGATGAGTCTTTGAGGAGTAGCTTGAACCTTCAGTTTCCTCATTCAGGAAGTGAGATTCTGTTTGTGCTTCCTTGGGAATATCTGAGAAGGTTTGAATGTGGTAGCTAAATTATAGTAATTACACTTCCCTTACCACAAGTTTTATTAAATCTTATATTATTTCTAATTTTGTTGCCATAAACAAGTGCTGACCCAAAACACTGCTAGACTAGGTATCAAATATCACTTAGTTCAGTCATTGTTTGCATTAACACCCTGATTCAGGAAGCCTTTATTGAGAATTTACACTTAGCACTCTTCTATGTTCTAGCAAGCCTCTTTATTATTTTGTGCCTAATAAGACACAGTTATTACAGTTTTGACTAAAAATTTAACTGCAATTATCATAACGTTAACTGTTCAAGTAGACATTATTTAAAATACCCAGCAAAGATTTTATGAGACGATGAGTCTAAAAATGCAAAAACATTTTAAACTTGACAAATTCTATGAAAATAATCTTGCCACAGAGATTTCCCAATATTCAGTTTCTTATTATACAGCTGAAATAAGTGACACTTCCTACATGTAGGGGCAAAAAGCAATGGAAAAAGTGCTATTCAACGCTACTTCCATACAGCCAGAATGCTCTGATCCCATATTTTACAGCACCTCTTAACTTTCTCAGATTATTTGTACAAAACCCTGGTAGGATAAAGTAATTAATGGTTAACATATTCTGTTATATATTTATCTATATAGAGTGTAGATGTGGCATGGAAAGACAGATTCACCTGTCATGCCTTTTTTCCCTCCTTTCCTTCTTTAGTTACCTCCTTCCTTTACTTCCTCCCTCCCTTCCAGATTCCCTCCTTCCTTCTTTCTTTTTCTACCACACGCAGAAGTACTCAGTGCTTACTTCTTGGCTTTACACTCAAGAATCACCCCTATAGGGCTAAGGGGACCAGTCAAATGCGGTTCTGGCCATCAAACCTAGGTCAGCAACAGGCAAGGCAAGCACTTTACATACTGTAATGTACTGTCACTCTGGACCAAAGCAGGTTCTTTATAAACAAACAAACAAACAAACAAAAACCCTTTAAATATTGGTCCCAACCTCAACATACACAATATTTAGCAGTAAGTAAAATGGCTTCCGGTTTGCTGCCCAGTCTTGTAATGTCTCTCATACACAACTGTCTTATCTTCCACCAACCCCTCCTACTCTGCAGAATCTTTCTGAATATCAGTATTTTGCCCCTGAGTCATCGTCTTTTATCACTACTACTATTATTACTACTACTACTATTTCCTTCTCCTTCTCTTCCTCCCTCCCTTCCTCCTCCTCCTCCTCCTCCTCTACTTTCTCCTCCTCCTTCTTTCTCTTCTTCCTCGTCCTCCTCCTCCTCCTCCTCCATACTCCTCCTCCTCCTCTTCCTCTCCTCCTCCTCCTCCTCCACTTCTCTTCCTCCTCCTCCTCCTCTTCTTCTTACTCCTCTTCTCCTCCTCCTCCTCTTCTTCTTCTTCTTCTTCTTCTTCTTCTTCTTCTTCTCCTCCTCCTCCTCCTCCTCCTCCTCCTCCTCTCACTGACTGCACTGATGATGTGAGTTTGTAACTTCAATAACTTAATTCATGAAAGAAGCCAGCTATTCTGAAGGCCATCATTCTTTCTGTGATGAGTAAAATCAGGCATAGAATCTCTTCCAGGAGAGTTCTCAAGGAAACCATTGTAGCAGAGTTAAAAAAGATATCAGCTCTGGATTCAAATTCCATTCATTTAGTTATGACTTTCTAAAGCTCAGTGTTGAGAAATATTCTGGGATTAAATCTGGAGTTATATCCAAAAAATATCACCCATATTATTATGATATTTATTAAGAGTAGGTAAGTATATAGTAATTCCATACAGTGCCTATCCTTCTCTGGCCTTCTGTGACTTTGAAAACTGAAATGCATGGCAAGACTTTAAATGACTTTAGGCAGAGCTGCACAGTGGAGCTCATTGGGTTGAATAATTGGCCTTTCCTGTAGGCAGTTTTTATGATGAGTTGGTCGAATTAAAATCAAAGTCATGATTTAATCAAGCCATTGTATATGTTTGGTGCCATTCCTAACTGAAATGGAATTTGAAGAACGTAAAAACAAGAGATCCATTTTCCAGAGAACTGACTTTAAATATCTTTCCACAATTGACTATGTTTATACAAATACTATGGATAAAAAAAAGAAGTACATAAATATAAAGCACAACTCAGAAATTTATGTGCACACATAAAATAAACCCTTGTGTAAATGTAAGAGTTCATCTTCAAGCACATCACATAAAATGTACTCAACACTGTGATTGCCAAAACATAATGGTACTAATGCTCATTAAATTTTAGAATTACTGCGTTCATTGAGAGCAAGCTCTAAATACAATATTTGGGATTAAAAAAAATAAGTGTAGGGTTTAGAGAAACAGCACAGGAATTAAGGCACTAGCTTTTCATGCAGCCAACCCCAGTTTGATCCCCAGCATTACAAATGTTTCTCTGAGCACTCCACAAGGGATGTCTAATCACACAGTCAGGAGTTAGTCCAGAGCACCACAATGTGTGGCCTTCTGCGTCCCTCCTACCCCGCAGGTAAGTCTAGCCTACTGATATGACAAGAATGGAAAGCTTTATCTTTCTTTTAATTTAATTTCTTCTCAGCATGTATCTTCATATATTGATTCTTGATATTTTCACTAGAGCAAAAAAGGGAGCGTACTATTCTTTGATGGAATACTATAACTTCCAGGCCTGGCTGTGTGAGAATTAGGTCATGACTTCAGGAAAACAAGTAGGATGATATTTCATAAGGATAAAATGTAGATTTGGGAAGGGATCATAGGATTTGAAATTGTGTACAGTGTGAGAAGAAACTAATCTTTTTCCTTCACTGGTATATGGCCCATAGTTTTAGACTATCTTGGTACTACAGAAAACATAATGAGGAAAAATTCTTAGTATTTCACTAGTGTTTGCAAAGTGGATAGCTTCATTGATTTTTTTTCTTCTTAAAGTCAGAGCCAACAATATGAGAGAAGATTGAGGATACTAATATGTGTATTTCAATTTACTATTCTTAACAATCCAGTATAGCATGTGAAAAAGAGCCATGATTTAATATCACATTTTATAGAATAGAAGGAAACTACAAAATGAGGTCATTCTTAGCTATATCATTTCCCCAGTTAATTTATGAAATATCACATAATAAAGAAAAAATTTATGGTCCGGAGAGATAGCATGGAGGTAAGGCATTTGCCTTGCATGCAGAAGGACAGTGGTTCAAATCCCGGCATCCAATATGGTCCCCAGAGCCTGCCAGGAGCAATTTCTGAGTAGAGCCAGGAGTAACCCCTGAGCGCTGCTGGATATGTCCTTAAAACCAAAAAAAATTTATATATACATGCTACCATACATTGTATACTTCTTATTGCCTTTTCCAGGAAAAGTAACTTTGATGAAACAAACTTTATATAATTTCACTACATTTTATCATCAGTATATTTAAACATTAATTTTCATCTTTTTGAATTACCAGCACATCTTCATGTCTTCATTCTTGATTTTTGAGGAAGGTCTGCATGTTATCTTTTATATGACTTTCTAGAATAAAATAATAATGCTGTAGTTGATAGATTTTATAGGATTTTTCTCAGGATTTGATATATTTTTGAAGGCCCAAAGCTGTAGCTCCTAATCTTTTAAAAACACAGGGAATATTCTAGTGAAGCAGAGGACACAGCTGAAGGGAGCTCTCCAATTCTGTCGAGGGAAATTGCTTGGATAAATTACCATTACACATCATTTATGGCATGTTGGATGCCTTGATAGGTATAATGAGTTAATGTCATTCTTGATCAATATTAAGCTTTGGAATGAATATATAGTTTAATTCCACATGTCTAAAGATTTAAAGACTATCCTCTCTGAACATAGTCCCAGAACTAGCTTTGCATATTTACCAAAAAGTATATATAAATACATTAAAGATAAACAACACAATGTTTTAGACATATTTGTCATAATTATGGTATATTTACATATATATTCCACTTAAATGAGGTACTTAAAATGCCTTATAGGTTATGTATTCCTTATGTCATAAATTTTAATTTTTATGTACTATATGATACAATCAACTATTTCATTTTTTTATTTAGGTGTAGAATAGACATTTATTTAAACATTAGTATTGATTATTAAAATTAGAATTTACAAAGAACATAAAAGGTATAAAACTAGAATTTACAGATGAATATCAAATTTGTCTAAAGGTATGTCTTTTTAATGAAACAGAAGTCTGTCCCTCCACACAGATGTATGTTTTTCACGTTTGATAAATCTGATTATATGCTATTTTTCTAAAGGCAATATATTTGATATAACTTCTCCTCCTAGCTATCTAAAAGTGCAGTTAACAAATAAAAAAGATGTTTTTAAAAGGATGAATCTAATCATATCTATTTAAAACAAAAGATGGCATCATATATATTTAGAGTGTCAGATGGGATGATTTTATATGCATTTCATAGAACATGTTTTCTTTGTACAATTCACCCAAAGCAATTAAAAAGCAGCTTCTCTTTGATATTCTAACAGAATATTTTAATTTTATACCCTAACAGAATATTTTCTTGCTTTTATTTGTAACCTACAGTTGTACTCAAGGTTAATTGAAGGTATCAGAAAAATGCAACATGACAAGATTTAATGATGACAGGGCAAATTAATGCAACAACTGTGGCCTGGATATTGATTCTTATCATGGGATCTGGGTGAAATGAAGTCATTATTTAATTAAACTGTAGTTATCCTAATGAATGATTCCTAGAATAGACTGTTCTTAACTTTCATGCTGGCAATTCCATCATCTCTTATAAACTTCGAAGGCTAGTGAATAGCAAGTTAGGAGAAGTGGGGAATTCATAATAAACTCATGGGAAAGCTGGGTATGTTAAGCTTCTTTTCCTTAAAATAGAATGCAAATATATTGTATGAAACCATTCATCAACTCTCAGAACCTCTTGATAAACATAAACTGGTCTTATTTTCTACCAAATTCTAATGAAGATGATCCCATTTTATTTCTTTTTGTTAGAAACAACTTGGTGAAGTCAAATCTAGTATTAGAGCAATTTTAGATCTCGAAAATATATTTCTATTCTTTCTTTTCTAGTTTTTCAAATGCTGAGTGTAAAACTAAATAATGAAATTTCTCATCTGAGCTCTGCTATTGAAGACAAATTACATGTAGTTGTATAAGCTTCTATTGCTATGTAAACAGATCTTTGGCTAAAGTTTTTTTTTTACTGTAAGCCCATTGTTAAAGGAATAACAAGACATTTCAATTTATTGAAATTTTTATATTTTGAAAATAATCCATTTTCATTTTTATTCTACTAAGTACTGTGATGAAAACAATTCATATGGTGAAATGTTTACTCAAATTGGACCTGCTCTTAAAACACGCTGATGTGCTTGTTTGAATTAAATATGTTATAATTCAATAATATGTACATTTTAAAAATAAATCATAGCTTGATATTTAAAAATAAAAGGGAGGGCACAGAACAATAGTCAGCAGGTAGAGAGCATGCCTTGTAAAGGAATAACCTTAGTTTGAATCTTGGCAACCCATATGATTCCTTGAACTCTGACAGGAGTAAACCCTAAGTACCATTAAGTGTGGCCCCCACACCCAAAACAAGTACAACGAAGGACCAGAAGATAGTAGAGCAATAACACATAGATTCAGTCCCACTGTTTTCTTAGGGATGATCACTGAGCACAGATTCAAGAGTAATCTCTGAAGGAAGGAAAGAGAAGGAAAGAAAATAATCAGGAAGGAAGAAATAAAAAGGAAAGAATAATGGAAAGAAGAAGAAAGAGAAAGAAGAAGAAAGAGAAAGAAGAAAGAAAGAAAGAAAGAAAGAAAGAAAGAAAGAAAGAAAGAAAGAAAGAAAGAAAGAAAGAAAGAAAGAAAGAAAGAAAGAAAGAAAGAAAGAAAGAAAAAAAAAGAAAGAAAGAAGAAGAAAGAAGAAGAAAGAAAGAAAGAAAAAAAGAAAGAAAGAGAAAGAAAGAAAGAAAGAAAGAAGAAAGAAAGAAGGAAGAAAGAAGGAAAAGAAGAAGAAGGAAGAAGAAAGAAAGAGAAAGAAAGAAGAAAGAAAGAAAGAAAGGAAAGGAAAGAAAGAAAGAAAGAAAGAAAGAAAGAAAGAAAGAAAGAAAGAAAGAAAGAAAGAAAAAGAAAGAAAGAAAGAAAGAAAGAAAGAAAGAAAAAGAGAAAGAAAAAAAAAAAAAAAAAAAAAAAAAAAAAAAAAAGAAAAAGAAAAAAAAAAAAGAAAGAGAAAAAAAAAAAAAAAAGAAAAAAAAAGAAAAAAAAAAAAAAAAAAAAAAAAAAAGAAAAAAAAAAAAAAAAAAAAAAAAAAAAAAAAAAAAAGAAAAAAGAAAGAAAGAAAGAAAAAAAGAAAGAAAGAAAAAAGAGAGAAAAGAAAGAAAGAAAGAAAAAAAAGAGAGAAAAAGGAAGAAGAAAGAAGGGAGGAGAAAAAGGAAGGAGAGAGGAATGGAGGAAGATAAAATGAAAAGAAGAAAGAAAGGGAAAATGAAAGAAGAAAAGGAATAAGTGAAAAAGGAAGGGATAGAAGGATAAAAGAAGGGAGAAAGGGAGGGAGGAAGGAAGAAAGGTTGGGAGGGAGAGAGGAAGGAAGGAAGGAAGGAAGGAAGGAAGGAAGGAAGGAAGGAAGGAAGGAAGGAAGGAAGGAAGGAAGGAAGGAAGGAAGGAGGGAGGGAGGGAGAGAGGGAGGAAACAAGGAAGGAAGGAGGGAGGGAGGAAGAATGGGAGAGAGGAAGGAAGAAGGGACAGAGGGAGGGAGGAAGGAAGAAATGAAGGAGGGAGGAAGGGAAGAAAGAAAGAAGGTGATCATTTATTTCTATCTATAGAGACCACATTTTTGTTTTAACCCAAAAAATTCCATTTCCAAAACAGGTTGACAATTATTGGTAAAAATCCAGAAAATTTGTTCAGGTGGTAGCACACTTGTCTTGCATGTGTAAGGTCCTCATGCAGAGAATTACTGGGTTTGTGCCCTCATGCACAAGCTGGAAAGACCCTGTCCACTGGTGTCCCCCTCCCAATACTATCAGCAGTGCAGGTGTGAATCCTTCAGCAACTAACAACATCCAAGAAAGATGAATTATTTTCAGCTCCAAAATATTGAGACCATAATCTACATTTTTATTGCAGTCTTTAGATCCGGGACTAAAACTCAGTGTGTAACATTCATTGGCTTTTTCCAATGAAGTTAATCAAAGGCACAGTGAAATTATTATAATAACAACCAAAGATTTTTATTGTTGAAGTACCTTTCTAGTGAGCCCCATATCTAATCTTTATGTTTCTTCCTGGTGTCTCTTTCCAATTTGTATGGTTGTATGTTGTTTCTTGATCTGCCCTTAAAAATTTATGGTTTGGATGCAGGATTCCGTGTTAAATTTTAATTGAATGTTCATTCAATAATATTTTCATTTAAAAAACATTTATCAAACAAATACTCTAGAGGTCAAGTGCTATATACTGAAAATATATAGTCTAGGTCTGTGTTATATACTGAAACTATCAATAGACAAAGCTATCATACTTAAATATAAAATGCTTAAATTTTAGTGGTTCTGGAGTGGCATTTTTTGGCAATAGATAAATTTATCTATAGATAAATTAATAGATAAATCTAGGCACATTCTGTGGATGCCTCTGGTCTCATCCTAGTGTTATGGAACATGCATTTAGTATAATTCTTCTCTTATCAGTTTTAGAGTTATGAGGCGGACAAAGTGTGTAAAGGTCACTACAGGCCCATTTCTTATCCATCTTACACCCTGCCCCTGCCATCAAATCCATCCCTCACTGTTCTTCATCTTTTGCTCTTCTTATCAGGATCTGATCCTCTGACTCTTCTCATGCATTAAGGATGTTAGATCTGAAATTGATGGAACTTTATTTTGACTCTTAGTGAGCAAAGCAAACATGACCTTAGAATTTTGTGTTCCCCAATGGTGACAGAGTTTATTACATAGACAAATAAATCTTTGTGATTGTAGTCAGAGTGTGAGAATACAAAAATAATGGAAGAGTTCATTTACAACTGGGTTCTTTAACTTTATGGGAAATCGTGTTTGAAAATATTTCCTGGATATTGTCCACCAGATTCATAAAGGTTGTTATCTTGGCACTAGGGACTGGTGATAGGAAGCAGTAAACCATGCACCCATTTAGATTCTAATTATTCTCATAAAAGATGACTGAAAAGGCAAAGAGCTGTGAAAGGATTTCATCAAGTTAATATATCCTAAGAGGGGAAAGATTCTTTTTCTTTCTCCTTATGCTTTAGAGATTAAAGGAATAATTAAAAAATTAAGAATTATTTTACTTTATGCTTTCTAAACTGATTGCTTTCAAATTTTGTATTTGGCATTGGGGTCACGCTTGACAGAGTGTTCATATAGGGTTTTCTCATGGTAGTAATCCAGGAACATTCAGTGCCATGAATGTAATCCAAGCATCCCACACGCAAAGAGTGTGCTCTGACCCTTCATGAATGCTCTTAGTCTCTAACCTGGCCATATGAATTAAAACAATAGGATGCTAGCTTGTGATTTCTTTGTCATAATTTCCTAGTACCTCTCTTATGTGAAATCCTGTGTGTTTCCTCAAATGCTTTGAGGATGTCAGGTTTTTTTTTTGTTTTGTTTTGTTTTGTTTTGTTTTGTTATTTGGGTCTGGTGAAGCTCAGGGGTTACTCCTGGTTGTACACTCAGAAATTGCTTCTGGCTTGGGGGACCATATGGGATGTCAGGGGATCAAACCGCAGTTTGTCCTAGGTTAGTGCATGCAAGGCAGATGCCTTACCACTTATGCCACGGCTCCAGCCCTAAAGATGTCATCTTTAACTGAATGTGTATACTGTTGAGGAAGCAGTTTCTCTTAATGCTTAGGATGGTGGGGGCCAGAGAGATAGCAAAGTTTGTAAGCTACTTGTCTTGCATGGGGCTGACCAAAGTTCAGTCCTTGGCACATCATATAGTCCTCCAAGCCCTCTATGAGTGACCCCTGAGCACTGGTTCTTGCAAGACACCATAAAGTGATTGAACCAGGGATAGCTATGTGAAAGACAAAAACTTAACCCCTGTGTTATCTCTTTATCTCCCTCATTTTAATTTTTTTTAAAACATCTAATAGTTGAAAAAAAGCAAGCTGTTCTCCTCAATGGCTATGCACTCAGCAGTTCACAGCAAGAGGTGAATGTTATAAGCAAGATAGAAACTTGTTATAAGCAAGATAAAAAGTTCTGTGACGTTCATGCCAAGTAGTCTGAGGAAACAATCTAAAATAATAAAAGAAAATTTGTGAAAGGTTAGTTTTACTCCTGGAATTGCATTCATATTTCTGTGTTAGATACTTTGGAGGCTTGTTGTGAATTTGTCATTTTTCACACAAATGGGCTATTTCTAGAAATGAGATGCAAAGTCCATTTCTAATTCCTAGACTTAGTCAGTGACTAAGAGAAACCATGTGATTTTTGGTGAACTTTACTTTTCGTTATCAATCATAATAAGAGGTTGTTTTGGGGATTTGGTATTCAAACCATAATCAAAATATTCCCATATCCAAATGGGAATAAAGACTAAGTAGTATAATAAAGAGTACCAAGTCCTCCTCCCTCTGTGCAAATCCAAACAGCTCTGTTTTTCTCTCTTCAAAAAATGCTTGTAGCAATATCTTTTAGCACTGTTTACTGATGAACGAACAAATGCCTGAGTAATTGAGTGAATGAATGAATACATGTACTAATAAATGTTTCATATTATCTCTAAAATGACATAGAGGCAAATTAGGTCAAAATTATGCTTTTCTTGTATAAGAAAGGCATAAATGTATTGACTTCCTAATTTTTTAAAGTAGTTCTCTCATCCTATTGGTTATTTTTATCAAAATAAGTTGAAAATTTTTTTCAAGAACTTTTTCACAGTGGCTATGCAGCCACTACAGACAACCCCATTACAAGTTGGTAACTTTGAGAAGGGAATTTGGGGCACTGATTATTGGTTGCCAGCTCATTTTAAATATAGTGGTATTTCTCATAAATAAATAAATAAATAAATAAAACAAGGCTGGAGTGATAGCACAGTTTGATCCCTCGCATCCCATATGGGCTCACAGACCTGCCAGGATTGGTTTCTCAGTACAGAGCCTGAAATAATCCCTGAGTACTGCCAGATGTAGCCCAAAAAACCAAGTAAGTAAGTAAATAAATAAATAAGAAAAATGTATTTTACCTCTTTTTCCTTTTTATTCCTTTTGTTTGTTTGTTTGGTTTTTGGTTTTTAAGTTACACCAGTTGACGCTCAGTGGTTACTCTTGGCTATGCACTCAGAAATTGCTGTTGGGTTGGAGGTCCATATGGGACTCCAGGGATCCAACTGAGGTCCATCCTGGATCAGCCACTTGCAAGACAAATGCCCTACCACTTCAGCTCCATTATCTCTTTTTCTTAACCACTATCATACTAACCTAAGGCCTGATTCTGAATGTCTGTACATGTGTATGTTTCTTGATCTCTTATCTCCCTCAAATTCAGGGATCTTGGGGCCAGAGTGATAATAAAGCAGGTAAGGTTCTTGAATTACAGTGTCCTTTCAGGGTTTTATTCCAATAAAACCTATATGATCCTCTAAGCACTAGCAGGAGCACTGCCTAGAGTTTTCCTTGGGGAAAAAAAAAAAGAGAAAGGAAAAAAATTCAGTCTCATCCAGAATTTCAAGAATGTTTGAGAAAGGACTAGAAGGTTATATCTTTGCTTTGATTATGTAGAAAGTAAGGATGACAATTAGAACTGTAAAAAAAGAATAATAATTAAAGTGAGTTGTTATAAATGCTTCTTCATGGGCTTAATTTATTAAATTGTTCTATAATTATTGCTGACAAATAAATGCTTTTGAAAGGAGGTAGCAGAACTACAGTTTTTGGGGGGTTTTTTGTTTGTTTTATGTTTTTTGGTTTTTGGGTCACACCCAGCATTGCTCAGGGGTTACTCCTAGCTGTCTGCTCAGAAATAGCTCCTGGTAGGCACGGGGGACCATATGGGACACCGGGATTCGAACCAACCACCTTTGGTCCTGGATCTGCTACTTGCAAGGCAAACGCTGCTGTGCTATCTCTCCGGGCCCAGAACTACAATTTTTACCAACAAATAAAGTAAGACTGGAGAGATACTACAGGCAATAAAGTGCTTTGCTAGAATTTGGTCAACCCCTGTTCAATCCCCAGCACTATAGACGGTCCCTCAAACACCACCAGGAGTGATTCCTGAGGGTAGATCCAGCTGTGGACATGTGTAGACACATGTTTCATGTGTGACATGAACAAAGGGGAAATAAGAAGAATCAGATGAGTCACAAAGATGACTCCTTTTCCGTCTCAAGCATTGTGCTTAATAGGCTTTCCTGCCATACTGAGTCCAGAGATGACCACATGACTTACTCTGCTCAATCTCTGTATGTATCACTGTTGACCAACATTGTAGAGCTTGCAGGAAGTCTTCATTTAGAGTGAAAGATGATTCCTCTGATACAGATCATCTTGAAATGATATATCACTGACTATGAATGGAATTTGAAAGAGTCACATAGTAGCATTGTATGTCTATGCAATAGATTATAATAGGCATAAATATAATGAGCATTATGGTAGGGAAACTGAGTAATAGGTCGATCATTTTTGACATTTCCAGAGACTTGACACTTCTCTTGCTAGGAGGTAAAAGTCAATTTTAATATTTTGATGTGAAATATAAGAGAGTTTAGTCCTTGGGACAAACAGTTTAAAGAAGAATATTATTCATCATTTGCTACTGTTGGTCTGTATCTTTTGATCTTGGCTGAAATGTTTCAAATTTAAGCTACTGCTTCAACTTCGGCTCAAGCCGACAATATGGAACAGATGGGAAGTAAGTAATAGCTCTTTCTATATTAATTCAATGTGGGTTTCTATATTAAGTCTTACACCATGTACAGGCTATCCAGAGGTAGAAACTCAAACTGTTTAACTTAACAAGGTCTTTTGAGTAAACCTTCACTCCCCAGATAAATGGAGTGTGTGAGATATTTTCCTACAAAACTAAGAGAAACCTTTTCTGAGCTTTGAGAGAATAGATGGAAGAAGAGCCAAGCCATTTATGAATTACTGCTACCTTGTAAATGATAGAGCAATGCAACTTGATTTTTGCAAAATAAGCCTAACCTTCATTGCTTCATATTTGGCAAATTGTTCAAAATTCCAATTTAAACTTGGTTCATAAACAATCAGGAATTAAAGACTTGAGTCTTCGACAGCCAACAGTATTTAGCTATTAGTATTTCCTTGTGTGTTGCAAAGTCCCCTGAAGAGGTTGACTGATGGAGGGATGGAGGATGAGGTCTTTCCCCTTCAGCTCCGAGCACTCCTCTGCCACCCTGTTCAGCTGGCGGTTCTGAGTGAAGCGGCGGGTAAACAGCTCGCAGACAGTTAGGCTTGTGGAAATATCAGCTTTATTCGGTGGACAAGACTGAAGTCCAAAGCCTCAGCATCAGTTCCAGCCAAAAGCCCCCCTCCTTCCACAGACCCTTGTTTTTATCTTCCAGAATCAGGTACCACCCAATGGTGGGAGCAGAATCAGGTACCACCTTAGAGTGAGAGTAGAATGCCAGGTCACACCCTAGGGTAGGGCACAATCACTGATCAGGGTAGGGTCAGTAACATAATAATCCCATTGAAATGTTTATATACACAACACTTGTGTTTTGTGTGTTGTGAGTCACAGCCGTACTAAACACCCTCATCTTTCTGCTTCCTGTCAATGCTCATGAAGCCCTAAACTATATACTCTCTTCTCTATTTCCACTGCCTGGTTAATAATTAATAATGAATTCTTTTTGCTAAGTAAAGCACTGGAAATAAAACACTTTTGAAAGCCACTTGCACTCTGCTGTATGTGTTGTTATATTAGTTCTTCTATATTACATTGAAGGGACTTGTATATATGTACTGCATAAACCACCAGCCCCTTTAGGCTAGTGTTCCAGCCACCTCTCTGTAAAAAACCCTGGGACTGCTTAACCCACATAAAAGGGATTTTATAGATGTTGTGGTTGTTGTTTTTAATTTGAACATCATCCATACTTTCAGCCTGTGTGGTGAGGTATCACTTCACAAATAGAAATTTTATTCAGATCTGCACAGCTGGGGCTGAAAGTGTAGAATGACAACAAGACCCAGCCAAAGGGGATGCTGATGGAGTTGCATCATAAAATGTCGACAAAATAGGCCTGATAGAAACTTAACAGGGTACTTGCATGCAGTTATCATAATAAAGACAATCACCTTGCATTTCTATAGAACATTGCAGCATGGTGAATTTCAAAACAGTTTGCCAAAAATTTTTGACAAAGGATCACTTGGCTGAGGCCCAAGGAGTATCTTCTGGCATGGGACCTAACAGCTGTTTTAGTGCCTCAGGAGATAGCCAGGAGCTGATTAACTGAGCTGCATGGGGAGACAGGCTTCAGGGAGGTTTGCACTGAAAATGGAGCTGTCATTTCCCTAGGTGCCCAGTTATTCCATTTTAGGGACTGTGTCCTTTAGGCAAATATTACCATTTCTGAGAAAGCACTTGGGAGAACGTTTCTGACCTTCTTAAAACAGGCATATAACCCAGCTTCGAAAGCAGAAATCAGCATAGTAATTGATTTAGTACCCTAAGGACAACCTAAGTCATTACAATGCAATCCAACAAACAGTTATTGAACACCCCAGGCAAGTATCTTAAACTCTCTAAGCCTCAGTTTCCATACTTGAAAAGTTCTTTCCTCAAAGGTTATTATAAGGATTAAACGAGGAATGAGTGGAAAACAGCTTTGAGCACATCACACATCTTATTTGCCTGGCATTATTTTCATCATTATCATTAATTTTATGTGATATCGATCACTGTTTATATTTGGAGCAGGATCAATTTTTAAAATAATTTTATTTAATTAAGAACTATGTTTTACAGTTATTGAGAGTTGAGTTTGAGGCATATACCAATCATACCACCAGTCAACTTCCTTCCACCAGTGTTTTCATACTCCATCTCACACACACACACACAACTGCTACCATGAGACACTTTACAAAGTTCCATGGTTGTAAAATAGGAAGCCTCAGTTTCCCTTAGCCAGCAGTTTTATTCAATCATTTCTCATTGATCAAAAACTTACCACATCCAAGGGTCTGGCCAATACTTTAACTGGCCCTTAGAATTCTGCCTGAGACTTTGACTCACTGAGAAACTAAGATAATAGTTAATGGTTAAAGCAAATGGCCCAACTCAAAGGACTCAAAAAGCCAGACCATTCTAGGATCCTGGCATTCTTTTAATGCTTTAATCAATTAATAATAAATGCCAAGAGCTTTAAGGCCTGCACAAAGACTCAATTTTCTTTATCCCCCCCAAAAATGAACCATATTTAACTTAATACTATTTTAAGGTTTTCCCATGCAGAAAACTCCTTTGCCTTCCCCAGTACTTTTCAGGAAACTTTTTTCCCTTCTAATTCTGAGCCTAAGCATCATGACTACTCAATATTTTTGTTCTTGAAATTATGAAAGAACTTGGGAACCACAGAAGACTGACCCACCATCTTCGCTCCTGTCTCTGTCACATATTAGACCTCATGTTTTCAGTGTTGTTGAGTCTGTGCTTTGGATGTCAAGTTGAGTTGCACCACTCTACTATATTCCCAATATAACCAAAGCTCTGGCCCCTGTTTCCACATTACTTCCCTTTCTCATCTTCTTCCTTCCCCTTTTGATTTATTTCCTTCTCTGTCCTTCTTCCTAAGCTCTAGGGTAATATGGGCACCCTATTCACTCCATTACTTTAACGTTATCTTTTAGTTGTACTTTTCTGATTCTAGTGATCTTACACAGCACTTTTAGATTATTTTTACAAAAGCAAGGAGAATTTTGAAAACTCTACCACACATACATACACTAAAATTGTGATAGAAGTATTCTAGTTGTACTTTAATGGGTCAGATTTATGGCTGCATTCAAAGAAATGTGATAAAATACTATACCCACTCTCTAAATAGCCATACAGTTCAGGTCACAATGAAGAGAACCCTGGGAGAAGAAAATCAAAGCGGGACAAAAATAGTTTGATGTATTTAAATGAAAAATGTCATTTATACAAAAGAAAACAACAAATATTTTATCCAAAACTATATTTTACTAAGTCAGAATAAATCAATTGGTAAAGACAAATTGCACCATATGGAGCTAAATGAACACAGATCATTTTTTTTTCTAGTGTTATAATTGGGCAGGGAGATTTTTATAATAAGAGAAAGAAACAGCACTCAATTCCACCAAAACGAAAAGCAAGAAGAGAGTTTGAATCATTAGGTTGAATTACTTGAAAAAGAATATTGCAAGGGGTTATTGCAAGTAGGGTCAGCGTGATCGATCATAATGTATGTGTTTGCTCATTCGTACTTACTGAAGGTAATCTTATCATTCACAATTCAGGGACAAGATGCACAATATTGTTTTCATGATACATTTCTAGTAAAATGGTTTCCAGGTCTTTGAGGAAGCTATTTTTTTAATCCATTTTATTGAAACCATTACTATTTACAAAGCCCTTCATAGTTGAGTTTCAGGCAAACAATTAATCAGGGCCTGTCCCACCACTAGTGTCCACTTCCCTCTACCAATTTTACCCAAGTGCATCCCATCCCATCCGTCTTGTCCCCAGTCTGCCAATAAATCAGGCCCATTTTAAGTTTAGATTGGTAAACTTTGGGTCGTTTGAATTTATTTTTGACTTTGGCTTGGATATTTAGTTCTGTCCTTTAAAAAAAAACACTACAAATGCACCTGAAACTGCATGGCCTCTGGCCCCCATCCTTTCATATTTGTGTAACAACTCTTCCACTCATTTTCTTTCCTTCTCACTATACACCGGGGCCAAGGGTGTTCGAGACAACTTCCATTTAGACCATTCTTGAGTTGCTCTGTAAAAAATAAAAATTAATGGCAAGAAACTAGAAGAGACTTTATCTCAAAGAGGCACAAGAAAGAATTTATAACTGCAAGTGTTCTAAAGTAAATGTTCCATCAAAAGAGAAGTCAGGGACTTATATTCATTACAAATAAAAAGACTCTCAGTTAGTTAAGCCATTGTAGTCTATATTCTCCCGGGAAACTTGATCAACTCAATATTCCAGAAATGTGTTAGCACAGTGAGGTGAGACAAAGAGAATATTAGCTTATTCTTTATCCACACTGAATGTCCATCTGTGAAAAAGAACAACATACTGGCAAAAGTTAGTAGATAATCTCACATTAACCAGATTTATTATGACTTTTTTTTATTGTCATTTAAGTAAAATGGTCACAAGTATTTACTCGTGTTGAACAAAGTCACTTCACTATCAGCATGTCAGAGATTCTTGAAATTAGATATTTAGATATCTAGATATCTAGAAATGAGATAATTAGAAATTAGATAAGATATTTGCTTAATACAATGAATTATCAATATATTAGAGAGATTTATAACAATGGTATAAAACAAGATTATAGCACCCTGATATTCATTGGATTCTTATGTGTTTCATGTTTCTATGTATAATATGAAAGAGAATTAGTACTCATAGTCATAAAACATGTGACTACATAGTCAACCATAATTGGAGCCAAACAATCTGCATTATTGAATGGACCACATAGATTTCACAGGTTCTGTGTAGAATTTACCCCAGATTTTTTCAGCTGAGACTGAGAATAATATATTGATGCCAAAAACAAAGAGAAAGTAAATTATATGCTCTATTTTTTACTTAAATGACATCTGCAAATTCTTGAAAAATCATTTTCAATGGATGTTTGGTAGGATCCTGCTATTGTTTCCAATTCAGACAGAAAAAAATAATCAACACAAGAAAATCATTTTGAAAGTGTCTCATTCACATCTAGCTGTGAAAAGAAATAGTGGGAAACCCCAGCTAACTAAGCCTACATGCTCCTTTTCCAGTGTTGGCTGCCATGGCCAATAAAAAGTCACACTTAGAAAGCTGTGTGTGCTTTCTCCTACTTTGTCAGCTCCGGTCAATAAAGCATAATTGGAACCTGCCAAGCTGGTAGTGAGTCAAAGGCGTATTTAAGCAGAAACTTAGATACTGAGGTGTTTGTGTAAAAATGGAGCACATATCTCATTATAAGTTTAAGAACTTTACAAAGTTTGAACATTGTAAATCTGCCAGGTGAGTGACTTACGCTGCTGGAACATGACACCAGCGTCAATAGAGCTCAGGGAGAATAGAGAGATAAGTGCTAGCATCTGAGAAAGCAGCGCTGCCTCTCGTGAGCAATCAGAGGATGGCTGGAGAGCAAGTGTGTCTCTTTATTGAGATAAGTAGAAATACTGAAATATCAGTTCCGTGTATCTTTCTCAAAGATTAGCAAGTGAACTGAAGACTTGTTCAGTCAATAAATGGAAATATTTTCTATTCCATCTTGGGCATTCATGATGTAAAAGACCAGTTACTATTCAAAACTATATTGACACTCAAAAATATATAATAACATTCAAGAAAGAAAGCAAGATGCAGTTGCAGCATGTTCTTCGAGTAGGTAGGCTTAAATAGAGTAAAAGTTAGGTAAGTTCTATAGATCATAGATACTGTGATCATTATTTTTACTCTTATTGAGATGTCTGAGTCAGGGTTTTCAGCAGAAGTACTGCATGCTTTTCTCATTTTTGAGAATGGAAAGAATGTTAAATTTGTATATTCAAGCTACACCCAGTTCTGAGAATCAACATATTTTCCTTGTAAAATGCATTTGTGAAAAAGAAAAGCATGTCTTACTATAAATAACATACAGCAAGGATACAAACTGATTGATGTGTTTGTTAAGCAGAATAAATAGGGTTGAGCATTACTTTCTTCCATGTCACTTAGTGTTTCATTGGCAAACTTGAATCAATCATTCCAGCATTTCATAATAATCTCAACTTCATTCTATGCTACTCTATTGATAGATTGTATCCTCATCTATTGTGAATGCTACTTTGGAGGAAAAAAAATTTTTTTACATCATACATCAATTTAGAAGGTATTTAAACATTTAAAATTTTTGAATGTTTGTACATTTCCTTATTACTTGAACTTCAACACTTGTCATAGAATTAAAGTTTAGATGTATGGGAGACCCAGTCGAAAGCACAAAGGACTGTCTTTCTGGATGATCCTTAAGCAGATCTACTTGCCTTTAATATAGCCTAGTAAAACAAAATGCCTCTCCATTATGATTTCTATTTCTGATAAATAGTACTTGGGACATAAAGGAACATGTAGAGATTTCAATTTCTTTCTTCATATTAAATAATACACATTTATGTTGTCTGAATAGTTATTTTTTGCGTTTTTCTTTTCAAAATCACTTAATATATTCCTGTTATTGAAGATATCAGTAAAAAGGACTTGAAGTAAAGTTGTAAATGAAAACTCTTTATGTTTGACTTCTCACAATGTAAGATGCTGTAACCAGAAGGATCAAAGCCAAGCTTAAGGTTTGATAGAGTGCTTGGTGGCCTACAGACCTTTAAATCTGAATAGATATTAGAAACATATAAACTAGAAATCTCCTAGAGCCCAATTAGAATGTGAAATAGAGTCCGAATTTAAGAAGGCACAGGGAATGACTTTGGAATTTCAAGAAGAGGAAATTGATTTTTTTTTTAAAAGATGATTTGTTCTTTCTAGTTTACTGTTTATCTGGAGAGTGAATGTATTCTATATAATCTGTAGGTTTATGTTCCAAAAGGCATGCATTTCAGCATATTAATAAGAACATTTTACTTTATGATGGCTAGTCTAACCTCCATGATAATCCTATGGGGACTTCTGACCTACATAAAATAGCAACCCCTCTAAAGTCCACATTCCTCTAATCTTCCTGACACATTGTCCAATCTCATTACTTATTCAGGTCTTCAAACATCTTTCTATGTTAAAAGCACAGTCTCCGTAAATTGGGTCTTTGCAAGATTGGAAATGTGAGTGTAGTTATAGGAAGTGAAAGATAAATCACTTTAGTGGGTTCTTTCTCTCGTGGTATGACTAACATTTTAGATATTGGATATCAACAGCCTCTCTGGTCCCATAACTAAGTTTACTCATTTGGAATTCCCTTGACTCTGCTTTGTGTTAAATTTGTATTCTCAAATCTAGCCCCCTCCCAAGGGCAGTTGTGAAAATAAACCTCAAAGGTTAGATTTATTATTGTATTCCTCTGTTATGTCCACCTCATTTGCATCTGTCTTCTGAAGGTACTTTCTAGAGGAAAAAAACTGCATAGCCTGTTAAAATAAAAAATTTCTGAGGGCATGATTTATTTCAGATAAGTCTAAATTAGATCAATCCTTTTTTCAGTAATTTTAATATTCTGCCTCTTTTTCTCGTAGAAAAAGGACATATTGTGCTGAGTGCTATGATTTAGAAATGCAAATAATATTAAAATTCCTTCTTTCCCAAGGATATAAATGATATGAACTGACCATTTGTTTATTGGTTCTAGTTAATAGGAAGAGTAAATGAACATGACAGCAAGATTTTCAGTGTTTAACATTTTTACATAGGCAAAGCAGGAGCATTAAAAGTGACTTCCCCAAGATATTCATCTACTGCTCAGATGCAAAGCTTTGCAATTCTTTGAGACTATTCTAATGCTGTTCATTACTGCCATGGTCCACAGGGCCTGAGAAACAGCACATGACCAAGAATTACAGGAAAAGGCTCTGATCCACCATGATCACAACTTGGGAGACCCCTCGCCAGAAAAGAACCAATTTTTTAATAAATAGTCCTCAAATATTAACTCAAAAATGTGTAGAATAACTTCCTAATTACCAATACCAATGATTTTCTTTTGTTTTCCTCTAATTCATCTCAGAAATGGACATGAGAGATCATACCACTCTCTTTTGTTTGGCGGGGGGGGGGTGTCATATCCGGAAGCACTCAGGGGTTACTCCTGGCTCTATGCTCGGAAATCACTCCTGGCAGGCTCAGGGGACCATATAGGATGCCAAGATTCGAACCACCAACCTTCTGCATGCAAGGCAAATGCCTTACCTCCATGCTATCTCTCCGGCCCCCACACCATTCTCAAGAGCTCCTTCACCTGCTTCTCATTGCACCAAAAGTGTGCATTTCCATGACTCATTCATTCATCTAACCATTTATATGACCAGTGATTGAACAATTATTATTCTGCCTCTTACTGTGGTAAAGCACAAATCCAAGTTGCTGCACCAACTTCACCAATGTTTCAAGATTCTGCCAACATTTTCCATAGCTCTTTTCTAGAATCCAGAGTTCCCCTAATTAATTGCCCCTAGAATTACACTCCAGTGTCAGTATTCAGGTATATGAAATATAACATCATGTATCACACTTAGGGATAGGTGAGGAGGTCTTTTGACATAATTTGTAAAAACTGGAGGTTGAACAAGAAATGACTCAGCCAAATCCCAGCCATAAGCAAAGCTGTTTCAGGATGGAATTTAAATAGATATTAAGTATGTTAACACAGACTCATATAAAACCTTAACTACTCAGGGACCCTTTAGAAATACCTCATGAATTCTATGGTGTACAAGATAATAGAAAAGGATTTAATGTCTCACCACCTGGAAGTGATAGTGTTGTGAGCTCTACTATCTATGGACAGATAATGAAATTAGGAATCAAGAATGCAATCCGGAGAGGCATGTATGCCAAAAGAGGGTTGATGGAGGAAAAACAGACATTTTTTCCAGTCTAGATCTGCACTACTTAATACCTAAGTTTTAGCAACTCATATACCTTATTCATTGACAGAGAGATCAGAAGTTTAGTTAACTTGTTATTTTAGCTTTTATTGTATAGTTTTATCACAATTTTCAGATGAAATATGACCTTTATTTAGGTCAGAGTCCATTCAGTTCATTTTTCTTGTAGCTTAGTAAACAGCAGTTAAATCATAGAAAGATCTTCAAAGTCTACAAAAACAAACCAAAATTGAAGGGCAAATCATCTATCCATATTTTAAGAGAAAATGTGTTTTTCATTAGTCAAACACATTATGCTAACATGACTCTATTAATAAAATATGGAATAAAAATTGTTTAAAAGTGAATGCCAATGAAAATTTACAAAGGAAATCCTAAAACTTTCTTTAAAGAGAAATTAAAAAGATTAATTATTCTTTCTAAGTGCTAGAACATTTAATAATATCCCCATATTTATAGATTAACATATGAAGGCCAAAGGTAATGAAAATGTTGACCAAAAAATACTGCATAGTCCAGATTTTACATATATTTAAACTTTATTAACAATGGAAATGTAATTCTTTTCAGTCGCACTGCACAAAAGACACACTTTTGAATTTGTAACTAATTAGCTATAAGTTCACTCATATATGGAGGAATAAGTTATCAGCTGTTGGGATTTCCATAGCAGTATGCAACAAACAACTAATATATATTTGTTGTTGGGTCTTTATATCAGGATATTACATAATTCATATTTTATAAAAATAGTGAATTATTAATAGTAGTTTTACAATAAACTCCTTGGGAACAATCATAATTACCTTTTATATGTGCAGGACAATGTGAAAAATAGCTTTAGAAAGTTAAAATTTTCATTTCGGTTTTGACCTAAAACCTAATCAGTGATTTTATATAATTTTTTCTGAATATAGGAATTAATAGTGGGTGATATTACTGGAATTTTTATTATGAATTAAAATCACAAGCATTGAATTCAATGTTTCATAGAAAATGATTTTATTGGGCATATAGTTCTAATAAGGATTATTAGCTATAATGGTTCAGAAATAACTATATTTTAATATCTCATCTCTACTTCTCACATATTATATAGATATTTTAAAATTGTTTATAAAAGCATCAATTTTCATAATTATATGAAATTATATTTTTTGATAAACTTATGATATTTTATGAGGTATTCTTATTTAACTTTTTAATAATACTTGCTTTTTTACTTTGTTAAAAGTATACTACCAAAGACTATTAAATGTGACCTATTTGGGGGAACAAAGTTGTAGGAATATTGTTTGAGGGGGTATTTTGTTTGTTTTGTTTTGGTTTTTGGTTTTTGGGCCAAACGCTGTGATGCTGAGATGCTCAGGGGTTACTCCCGGCTATGCGCTCAGAAATTGCCCCTGGCTTGGGGGACCATATGGGGAGCCAGGGAATAGAACAATGGTCTGTCCTAGGTTAGTCTGTGTAAAGCAAACGCCCTACCGCCTGCGACATTGCTCTGGCCCACATCTTTTTCAAAAACCCAGTTACTTCTCTCTACTTCTTTCTTTGTAAGTAATCACTCGAAAGGTATATTATCTTTCTTATATTACCAATATTCCATAAATTACACATAAGTTTTATTCTTCAAAGTAAAATTCTGTGAAATTGTCCTGTTTCATTTCAGGAAATAGTCTCTTAAATATGTCTAGCCCCTTCACTCTATTAATTAGGAACATTTTTTTTTATCACCCTTCTACAAACTCTTCATAATTGATTTTGCTTTTTTGAGTAAATGTTTCTCTCCCTTTCTCATCTCTAAAAGTCTTTAAATTATCTAAAATACTGAAAGGCACAGCATGTCAAATAATCCTGTATAGACTCTTAACAAGTTGTCTTTTGAAGGTTTCTCCTTCAGATAAAAATAACGTACATCATATTTGTCAGTAAGCCAAGGCCATTGAATATTCCATATTCTTTGGGAGATTCATTATCTCCTGATTTTATGGTAGATTCTAATTGTAAGCATACCCCTGCCTGTCCACATTGTGTTTCTTGTTCAGTCATTAAAAACCCACACAATTGGCCTCTATCTGTCATTCTTCAATTGCTGAACTTTGAAATCTATCATTATTTTCAGTATATCACCTTAAGTGGTGGTTGGTAATGGCTAAAATCTATTGAATGGCTTTAATAATAAATTTGTTCTTTGGAACCCTCCATCCCATAAATTTTGGAAATTGAAGGGAAAAGTAATTTTCTTTTGTATTGTGCTTTTTTCTCTACTCAGAGACCACCATCATATTTTGTTCATTTATTTTTTTGGTTTTTGGCCACACCTACTAGGTTCAGGACCTACTGCAGACTCTGGCTCAGAAACCATATATGGTATCAGGGACTGAATTAGAGTCAGGTCCCATACAAGGCAAGTACTGTATTATCTCTCCCACCCTTTTTTTAATATTTTATTTTTTATTTTTGTTTGTTGAAGGATTGAGTCAGCACTCTTGGAGGATTTCATCCCAGACTGATTTCTCTGTGTCATAAAAATGTCCAAGTAATGGTTTCTTCTTTCTTGACTGTTCATCCTGGCAGCCAGCCCATCATTTAGGGATCAGCAAGCTGACTGGAACGTAGACATAGTAGTGACATATACTTTTCCTTAAACTGTGGCTACATTATCTGTTTTTCTAAAGACTTTTTCAGAAAAGATTTTATTTTGAGGTACTTTGCGTCACACCCTTTATAAAAAACCGCAGACCAAGATGAGATTGGCATAAGTTTATTTGTTATGTTTTTGGTTTTGTTTTTTTCCTTGCCTGATCAAGTCAACAGTGGAAATTTTCCATGAAAATATACTGATGTTTGGAACCAAAGGAGATTATCATGAAGATTTAGAATAACTAACCCGAATCTCTGTGTACTAACTCAATAATCTATAATATCAATGATAATAGCAAGAAGTGACAATTGTTCATGGAAATCTGATTAGAGAGAGAAACAGACAGAGAAAGGGAGAAGGAGAAGAGAGAAAGGGAATTAAAAAACAAAATCGGTAGCCATTTATTGTGAGTCACAAATCACCAGAGCATTACAATATGTGTTTATTTATGCCCCTGTGTGTATTGGACATATTTTAGTATCATAAACGTCCTACACAAAGCGTTTCATATTGTTCTTGTTCCTGAAAGGATGTTTGATGTGTTTTACGTTCTCCAAAAATGCCATGTTCCTTTCAAAGGAACATGTTACTTGCAAAGCAAGTTGTGTTTATTCCAAAGTAGATGCGGTAAAAATATGCTGGTATCACTGTAAAGAGGCTGGAAAATCATAGCTTTTACCAAAATGATTTCACACGTCAAAGGCTCCAATTTAAAGTCACTGCTGAAATGTTTCTCCTAAATGAAGCGATACCTAAGCTATAATTTCTAACTGAGGAAGACAACTATTCCCTGATGAAACACTTAGGGATTTTGTTTAACATTCTGTGTTCACATTTTGTGTGTTTACATTTGGGTAAAGTGCAGAATGTCAAACAGACTCGCCAAACAAAAAGCAGCGTCACCGAAACCTCCTAATGTTAGCACAAGGTGAAATTAAAATGGTTTGTGTTCTAGTGGGTAAACACATGAGAAAATCCTCTGAACAATATATTTAACTAGGAGAGAGATGCCATTCAAAGGGATGAAGAAATTCCTTTCTCCTATGCAGATAAGCTATTATTTCAACTAATGGTGGTGTGATTCAGATGATATTTTTTATGCTACAACGAAAAACCTTTGGGCTTTCCAATTCAATTTGGATGGTGATGAAAATGTGTTCTCTAAAACCATCTTCTGGCCACCCTGTACCATGGAGAGGAAGCAATTATGAATTGCAAATCAGAGCCTGGAGGAAAAGTGTTCCCTACATAGATAATAAATGTTTATAGAGCCACTGTCGTAATAATTTGGCCATTTTAAAAAAAATGTAATTTACTTATTAGCTAGGATCCTCCCCTAGAAAAGAATGAAGATATGAAAGCTTTGCGAACCATTAAATGGCGACTGAACTGACTAGGTCTGAGGAGGGAAAAGAATACATATAATTTACATAACTAATAGCCTTCACTGAAGAATTTCTAAATCCATGATGAAGTGAACACTTAAAATCCAATCCAAGGGAGGGTGGGAGGAAAATAGGGAACAATGGTATGGTGTGACGTGTGCATGGATGAAGGGTGTTGTACATTGTATAGCTGAAACTCAATCTTGAACAACTTTGTAGCTGTGGAAAAATAAAACTGTATTAAGAACAACCTTGTAGTCTTGGTGTTTAAATAAAGTAATTAATAATAAAAAATCCAGAACCTGAGAAGTAAATATTGGTGAAGACCTATTTTAGTTCTTGCCAACCCTGCAAGTTTGTCAGATTATATCAATAAGTTAATGGTTGCCTGATCCAATTTTTATATTTCATCTACTCCTTAAAATATAAAAGATGACTTTAGAAGTTAAATTGTATGTTTTTATTCACTTGCCAGTTTGGAATAAATCCAAATACCATTAAAT
This sequence comes from Suncus etruscus, assembly GCF_024139225.1. NCBI lineage: Eukaryota > Metazoa > Chordata > Mammalia > Eulipotyphla > Soricidae > Suncus > Suncus etruscus. Next base: position 109,562,324 of record NC_064855.1, read on the forward strand.
AAATTATATACGCATATATACAATTCTATAAAACATATATGTGATATTTGAAGTTGGCATATTTAAATATTTTAAATATTGACAACCAGAGCTAAATGTAGTCTTTAATTCTTGATAAACAAACATTTCTCTGGTTCTGAAATTCCTTAAAAGTTTTATAAAGAAGTTACTTACTTCCTAGGAGTATGTGTAGCTCTTTTCAAACAGCTTTACTTAGATATTATTTACATGCCCTGAAGTTCCCACATTTAAAATACAAACATCATAATATTCATTTTATTTACATACTTTCTTATTATAATACATATGTGCAAAATTAGACAACACCTCTTTGTATAGTGCAATTGTTGAACATTTTTATCAGACAAATGAAAATATAAGTCTACTAGACATCACTCCCTTCCTTTTCTTTCTACCCAACTTTCTTTTATTAAGTACTCCAACTTCTGACAACCCCTTAACTGCTTTCTAGCTCTGCAGATTACCTAGTATCAACATTTTACTTAAGGATAATCTATAAGATGGTTCCTATGACTGGTCTTCATTGACTGTGCTATGCATGGTCTTCTATGACGAACTTCTGTTCTCTACTGTAACGTTTTTAAAATTTGTCTCTGACAAATTAGCAGGTGTTGTTTTCTTTCTTCTCATTGCTAAATTTTGTATTGTATAGATATTGAACCTTTGGATTATTTCTAGTTTGAGATTTTTCTTTCTCTTGAGAGTATAACTAAGTAGAGATGTTAGATCATCTGTGAACTCTTTGTTTCCAAAGCTTATGCTATTGTAAAGTCTCTGCAGTAATATATAAGAGCTGCAATTTTCTATATCTGCAAATCTTATTATTGTCTGTCATTTTTATTTTTAATTAAATTATCATAATATACAGAGTTAAAATATTGTTGAAGTGATTTCTTATTTTGTGTTTTATGTTTTATGTGTACATTTATGTGTATTTCTCATTTTATTTTACTATTAATGGTATTGAACATTCTTCCATTTGCATTTCTACAGTCAGAAATATTTATTTCAAATACTTGAAAATTAATTGTCTTTTAGTTATTGAGTTGTAAAGAATTCTGTATCTACTCTGAGTATAGATATCAATTGGTCCTCAAACTATGGCCTCCGGGCCACATACTGTATTTGTATCTGTTTTGTTTCTTCATTGCAAAATAAGATATATGCAGTGTGCATAAGAATTTGTTCATAAATTTTGTTTTTACTATAGTCAGACCCTCCAATGGTCTGAGGGACAGTGAACTGGCCCCCTGTTTAAAAAGTTTGAGGACCCCTGGTATAGATACAGTTCATATACATGCTTTATAAATAATTTTCTTATTTTTCTATTTTCTTATTAATGACTTTAGATTCATAAAAGTTTTAATTTTAATGAGGTCAACTTTATCCATTACTTCTACAGGTACCAAATCTAAAAATCATTGCCAAATCCAAGGACATGAAAATTGGACTCTAACTTATCTTCTAAGATGAGTTAATAAATTTTCTTCCTAGAGTGAGACCCTGATTCATCTTGATCATTTTTGCAGTCCTGTGAATGTTATGATGTAAAATGCAACTTCATTATTTTCCATAAGTATATAATTTGTCCAATGTAATTTTTAAGGCACTACATTTTATACCTTTAATTTCAATTAATTACAAAAGTATGTTTTAGCTTTATTCAAAAACTCATTTATGCCAGCCCATATAGTTGTTGTTATTATTATTATTATAACCATGAGACAAATTGTCTTATGATTACTATTAATTATGATTATATGTAAGTTATTTATGCACCATAGACAAATCTCTACTTTTTTTTTTTTTTTTTTGGTTTTTGGGTCACACCCGGCGGTGCTCAGGGGTGACTCCTGGCTGTCTGCTCAGAAATAGCTCCTGGCAGGCACTGGGGACCATGTGGGACACAGGGATTCGAACCAACCACCTTTGGTCCTGGATTGGCTGCTTGCAAGGCAAACCCGCTGTGCTATCTCTCGGGGCCCAAATCTCTACATTTTTCATCTTGCCTGAGACTCAGTGTCCATTGGATAGCAATTCCAACTCTACTTCTGACTACCATCATCCTATTTTTTTCTGCTACAGGGTTCATATTTCAGATGCCTCCTAACAGTGGAATAATGCAGCATTTTCTTGATTCTACTAACTTGTTTTACTGAACCTCTGCCTACAAAGTTCATTGATTATTGTGAGATTTATCATTTAGGGATGGATAATATGCCACTGTATTAACAGGCCAAATTTTCTTGCTACATTCATGAGATGATAGACATTTGGGTTGCCTCACTATTGTGGATAATGCTGCCATGAACTTGGGATTGCAAATATCACCTTCAGATCTTGTCTTGATTCTTTTGTGAAAATGCCCAGAGGTGGGATACCTGGGTGTCTGTTTTTGTTTAGTTTGCATTTATATTAAGTCAAAATAAGATTTAAATCAGAATGTTATGAATATGCCAAATGTGTTTGTTTTCTTTGGCATTATTTTGGCTACTTGAGTTCCTCGCAATTCCATATAAATTTGGGTATTGATTTTTGTACTTCTAGAAGGAAACACTTGGAAATTGGATCTGATTTGTAACTGATCTGTAAACCATTTGAAAAGTATTGCTATATTTAGACAGTAGCTATTTGTAAATATGTGAATGTTAATATCATTCCAATTACATAGGTCTCCCTTTTATTTTCAGTATTACTATGAATTTTCAGTGAAACTTGTTCACTTTCTTAGCTAGACTTTTCCAGGCACTTTGTTCCCTTGAATGCTATTGTAAATGAAATAGTTTTCTCATTTTCGATTCATGCTGTTCATTACTAGTATAAAGAAATGTAAGTGATTATTGTGTTGATCTTGTCTCATGATATTTTGCAGAATTCATTTATTAGCTCTCATCATTTTCATGAATTATTTAGAATTTTTCTATTTTTATGTCTTTGCAGTTTTAATTCTTTCTTTCCAATTATACCCCTTCTGTTTCTTTATCTTGCTTGATGGCCCAAATCTGAGTTTTAAGTACAATCATAAAAAACTAGTGATGAAAATGTTCTCTTTGTCTTTTTATCTGATCTTAGAAGAAAATTTTTTCATATTTCAGCACTGAACCTAATGTTAGCTGTAGGTTTTTATGTATTACCATTATTATACTTAGGAAGTTTCCTCCTGGTCTATTAAAATAGAATGTTGCCTTAATTGATTTTCATGTTGAACTTCTTATATTTATAGAATAATTCTCACTTGGCCATGGAATATAATCTATTGAGATTAGTTTGCTACTATTCTCTTGATTGTTTCATCTATATTTGTAAGACCAATTTATCTGTTTTTTTATTTTATTATTATATCTGACTTTACTATTAAGCAATGTAAGTCTTTCTAGAATGGGTGAAAAAAGACTTTCATTTTCTACTTTTTTGAAAGTGTTTCAGATTTTAGTTGATTCTTCAGATTATTTTGCATCTGTGGAAATATCAGCTCCTAGGTTTTTCTTTGTTTGAAGGCTTTGCTTACCAACTCAGTTTTGCTTGTTATGTCTATTCATATTTCCTACTTTTTATGATTCTTTTTTGATAGGTTGTGTGTTCGATGGATGTGTCCATCTTCTTGAGGTTATCTAATTTGGGATGTATATGTTAGTTTCCTAGGGGCACCATAAAACACTGCCACAGACTGAGTGATTGAAAACAACAGAAATTTATTTTTTCATAGCTCAGGAGGTTGCAAGTCTGAGATCAAGGTGTCAGCAGAATTGATTCTTTCTTGAAACTCAGAGGGAGACACTCTCCTCTGCCTCTCTTAGCATCTGGGAGAAGAAAGATCTCAAATCAATAACCTAACTTGACAACAGAAGGAACTAGAAAAAGACGAGCAAATTAAAACAAAGTTTTGTTTCTCTGTATTATCTTTTTAAAATGTTTTTGCTCATGCTAATGAGTGAGAGAAGTAGAATGTCTGTCAAATACAGGCAGGGGGTGGGGAGGATGGAGATGGGGAGCACTGATGAAGGAAGGTATTCTTTTTATGATTGAAACCCAACTACAAACTTGTTTATAATCATGGTGTATAAATAAAGATATAAAATAAATAAATAAATAAAATACAATGTTCTTGCTAACTGATACTAGTTGACTAAAATATATGTCGTTAAATCTTTTCTTGGTGTATTACTTTCAATTTTATTGATTTAAGTAATTTTTGATTTTTCTAGTCATTTTTTTAAGATACTGGTTGAATAAGAGCCATGTGATTTATTTTCTACTTATTTGCAAATACTTTGGTTTACTTTATGATTTCAGATTTTTAATTGCGTTTTATTTTGGTGAGGAGGGAGGCTTGGATTCAATCTTTGACATTTTCTTGAGACTTTTAGCAACACATTACTGAAGTTTAGCTACCACTTTATTTAGCGTGCTACAGTTGTTGAACATTTTTATTAGCTTCCCAAGTTCTAAGAAATCTGATTGTGTCATGTTTTGATCCCTTAATGGGTGCTCAGTGCAAGCACCAATTGTTGATATTCCCTACTTCACCATCACAGTAATGTCCCTCATACTTACAAAGTAGTCCATAGATACTGAGTTTCCTTTGAAAGTCATTCTTGTCAATACATTCCCTGCTTGCCAGCTTTGAGCTAAATATTCTTTTTAACAAACCTGAACGGAGTCTATAGTTAATCCCGTAACAATATACCTCAACGGTGGAGAAATGCCATAGCGCTTAGGCCAAGTGAATTCCTTTTTGAATGACCCCAATATTTACTGTGCCAGTGCAGGAGGGAAAAAAAAAGGCAAAAAGCACAAAATATTTTTTATCTTTTATATTTTTTCTTTCTTCATTTATTATTATTATTATTATTATTATTTACCTATCTACTTTTTATCGATTTCTTTGTTTTGGTGTGGTTATTGAAGTTGTTGTCCCCATTTATATTTATATTGTTTTTTTTTTTCTTCTTTTCTTTTCTTTCTTTAGGTGCTCCGCCATGTTTTTTTTAACTCAAGACCATGGCTTTTTTTGTGGTGCCTATCATTATCACTGGAGTGCTCACTGGACATTTGACTCTTCTTTTTGTACTGTTGGGGTGTTTCACCTATTTTTCTCCTTCATCTCTCAAACCGACAGTGAGAGCCTCTAGAAGGATTCTGCCCATTTTCAGCATATTAGACTTTTACCCCAGTTTACTACTTTTCTCTTCTTCAAATAAAACCACATAACTTGAACTATGTAGTCCTTCCTCCCAGTTAGAGGGGGAAATAAGGGAGGCACCAAGACCAAGACTTCTAAGTAGTAAGCTAGGTACAGAGGGGACCATAATTTCTCGCAGCCCTGGGGGTGAGGGAGGAGGATATGGGAGGTAGGACGAACACGGAGGGGTAGGGAGGACAAATCGGTGATGGGAACCCCCCTGATTTTATGTAAATCTGTACCCATAATATTATTGTCAACAATATGTAAACCACTACAATCAAAATAAAAATTATATTAAAAATATTCTTTTTAACAGAATTCATTTAATGTTGCACTTCCCCATGACAAAATAATGTACCCTGAAATGATCTGAAAATGGATTTATTCTTAGAATCCTGATACTGGTGTAAGGATTCCTTATGTATCCTTCTAAGTGTTGGAAAAACGGAAATTACCTAAGGAACAAGGAAAAGCTATTTGTCTTACACATATAGCCAACTAAGCCTATTGGTATGTTACTAATCACTAAGAAGCTGTAATTGAAGAAATGAAAGCATTTGAGTGTAATTTCATCCTCTTGAGGGTTTTGGAAGACACTATAGAACCTCATGAAATATTAACCTGACGAATATGGTTATGTCATTGTCTCCTACAGCTGTGGAATGACCTAGATGTTTGCACAAAAGCACTTGAGTCAAAAAAAAGTATTTGAGTCAAGTAGTTCATTGTAATTAGCTTTCTTGCCATTTTGAGAGCTGAATGCACTTGATTATTTTATCTACATCATTTTTTTACATATTAGATAATGTTTATTCACAAGCCTATATACACACATTTTTACCTCATTTCCAAGTATATGTTACTTTTGAGAGATGGACCACCAAAGTGTCAGTGTTTGTGCCCCACAGTCCTTTATGCCTCTCTCTTCTAGATGACCCATCTTTTGTTCTATCTCTGCCCCGACTATGATAACTGTAATTTTGTAACCAGAGTCTAGGGCTTTGTGTTTATTTGACTTTCTTCTTGTTTTTGTTTTGTTTTGTTTCTAAGAACATCCCATACTTTTCCTTTGCTTTCTACTCACCTACCTTGTAAAGTCTCCCTCCAATAGTTGGAAAAGGCAAGGACTTTATCATTTTCACAAAGAACTAATAGCTAAGTATATATTTGTTGCCTTATAAATATGAATTCATAATGTGCCTAGGTTTTCATGCCTTTAAAATATAGTTTGAGAGGATCTTGTTGCTGCTATGCGGACTTGCAAATGTGAGTACCAATGCACTAATACTGCTATAATACAGAAATCCCGAGTCTACTAAAAACCTGAAATGAATTGCTTTTGTAAAGTTATGAATATTCTCTGCTTCAAAATCACATTTAGGGAATGTGATACAGTAAGAATCATCCACTGTGGGCTCATGGCACACATCACTAGCCAGGTGGAAAAGTTTCAGTTTTTTATCCAATAGAGCTTTACAAAGGGTGCTTGCCATGTCCTTGGCACATTTCAATGCCTCTTGCTTTACTCATGAGCAGCAGAACCATGAGTTCACAAGCTAATAATCTGGTGGATTTGTTGGTTTCCTTTTCTTCCAGTTATTTTCAAAAAGTCTCAAATTATATTATTATTCCTCAAAGCTAGTCATCAAGTTTAAAATCAGCTACAAAGTGAGAATACTATAGCAGGAGTTTCTAAAGAAGGTTCACTGATGGGAGGACTAAACCCAACCCAATATGCAAGGCTTTCTAATGTAAGATTTTCTATTATAACTTACTTGTGCAACTCACTACCTTGTGCCTGTTTTTCCAAGGATAATTAGCAGTAGATTAGGAACCAGAGACTTGACTATTTGTTTTTCCCCTTCCTATTGTGACTTCTTCAGAAAAGATTACTAGGAACAATCAATGGCATGTGAAAATAAAACGTGGTCTCAAGATCAGATCATATCCTCATCAACTACTTTTTTCTAATTTTATTTTATTGGGAATACCAGGGATTCCATGAGGGACCTCAAACTTTTAAGGTAAACACTTTACCACAGAGCTATATCCTGAATCAACCTACGCTTATTTTTTCATCTCTTTGGACAATCTAGAAAGCCAAATTAGCCTTTTTAACATTATATTTCTTAAGATGGATTTTATTCCTTTTGATTTATTTTTACACCACACCCAGTGGTACTTAGTTCTGACTGTGCATCAATCCACCCTTGTAATATCTCCCTCCAGCTGTTAAAAAAAGTAATTGACTTTATCATTTTCACAAAGAACCAAGGCTTGGGAGAACATATGTGATGCTGCGAATCAAACCCAAGTAGGTTGAGTGCAAAGCAAATGCTCTACCAACTGTACTATATTTCTCTGTGGGAGTTTTCCAGGTAATCCTTTCCTAGATGTTAGGGATTTATTTTGTGCATTTGTTAGGGGCTTACTTTTGGTAAGGCAGTTTGTTTGCTTGGGAGTTTGTTAGGGTTTTTTGTTTGCTGTGTATACTAAACTGCATAAAATATAAATCCATAAATATACAAATTTGTGGTACAATACATTTGAGCTATTATTAATTAATAATTAATCTCAATTTTATTTATTATTGGTTTTTGGGCCTCACCCAGTGATGCTCAGGGGTTACTCTTGGCTATGAGCTCAGAAATCACTCCTGGCTTGGGGGACTATATGGAACGCTGGGGACAGAACCAAATTCCATCCTGGATCAGCAGCGTGCAAGGCAAACACCTTACTACTGCTGCACTATCCCTTTGGCCCCTGTAATCTCAATTTCAATATGCTTTTGGGTAGTTGGAGTGATATAATGGGTTGGATATTTGCCTTGGACACTGTTGACACAGTTTCTGTCTTGGCACCTCATACATTTCCCACAGCCTGCCAAGAGTGATCCCTGAATGCAGAGTCGGGAGTAAGCCATGAACACCACTGAATATGACCCAAAGCCCCCCCCCAATAAATAAACATACATTTTAGAATTTATTTATTTTGATTATACAGATCTTTCTACTTTTGTAGAATTATGAGGGTTGTATGTGTGTTGCGTATTTTCCAGATAGCAATTTGTAGATGAGTGTTTGCTATATGATGCTTAGTAAAATCACTGGATTTCTGGAAATTGTTGGTAGTTATGCTGAAGAAGCTTATCATATGCATAAACTTAAATAACAAAAACTTAAAATTGCAATGACTAAAACAAGAATGAATTTAAAATAAAAATAGTTATAATACTTATCTCTGCAAGAATTTAAGTGAAAGAGTTCTCAATCAGCATTCTACCAGAGTGCTGTAGCCATTTTAAAAAATAAACTGCCTTCTTCCTACTAAACAAGCAATAACCATTTGATAAATATTTGACATTTGACATTAATGCAAAATATGTACCTGAATGCATGCAAAACTATTATTACTCACAAAACATTTTTGACAATAGTGAACTATCCTCAGTAAATGAAAGTTAAATAAATCCTGGCATATACAAATTATGGAGTACTACTCAGCACTTAAAAAAGAATGAAGGACTGAAACATGCAACAATTTGTTTGAACTCTAGGACATTGAGTTCAGTTGAAAAGAAATGTACAGCTCAAAATTTTACATACTGTATGATTAAGAAGATACCATTCCTGATATTCTGGGCAATGAAATCATAGATGTAAAAATTACATTTATGACAATAGATTAGCAGCTGGCAGAAAGAGGGAACAGAATGAGGTTAGTGCAAGAGTCTCTTTAGGTAATAAGAATATATATGCCAGTTCTAATTTTACACAGTCTGTATCTGGAGAAAAATTTCAAAGATGTGTAATGCCGCACAAAGGCACACATACACGCACCACAAATACAGGCTAAACTTTATGAAACTTGAATGAAGTATGACTTTAAAATTCATTCATGTACCAATGTCAGTTTCCTGGTTTTAATATTGCCCTACAGCTGCTTGTAGTTTGCCATTGAGTAGAAGTGAACAAAGCATACCCTGAGACCTACAGAATTGTGCCTTTTCTTGTGAGCCTATATTGGTTGTCAAATTTAAATTTTTTAAAAATTATATCACAATTGTACAACACTGCTAAACATTTGAAACTAGAACTGTTTGTTTTCACAACTGGCACTGACTATAATCTCCTTCTGAGAAGAGAAGCATATATATAAGGCTGCAGTTGAAGTGATGCTTTCTTTTGTTTTGTTTTGTTTTTAATTTTGATTAAAGCATATGGTTGTGTCGATCCAAAAATTGTGGTCTGTGAACATGAAAGCTTCAACTTTGATCTTCCACTCTTCATTTTCTTCCTCAAATGCCCTTTATTTGACCAGGAAGGATGTCATTTCCAAAAGTACTGAGAGAGCCACATTTAACTGGAACAACATTGTTCTTATAGGTTATTAAGGCTGTTCAATTTTCCCTGTAGGTTGCTACCCTGAGTTGGAGACTCTTCTGAAATGTCAGCCTCAGAAAACCATACTGACTCCAACACAAGTTTTTAAAAAGCCAAGCTTTGGAATTAATATAATCAATAACCTTTGAAAACAAAGTTGAAAAGCAACAACCTAGTGAGAACATCTGAAAAAACAGTCCTGTTCTTTTGTTATTTTGAATATCAATGTGACCAAGAAATTAGGAAACACAATTAGGAATTTGAATTAAAAACATACTTCTTAATATTTTAATACTAATCGTAGCCTTATACAGCTGTAGGTGATATAATGGTGGAGATTATAATTGTGAATGTTGGTATGTATAGCAGGAGATCTTACATTTAAATCCCAATATTGACAATTTGTCAGGTGTTACCTGGTTTTCATTGAATGAAATGAAAGCCAGGCATCATATAGTATCAGTAGTGAGAACATGAAAACTCCAACAGAGTCAAAGGAATAAATAGCTTAGCCAGCTCAGGTGAAAATAGAGTAGGTCTCCTGAGAAGGCATGGGGGTCAAGAGGAAAAATGCAAGGAAAACAAAATTCTGCAGACAAAAATTCGTAGAACTGCAAAGATCCTGAATAGGTAGAATGTTTATGACTTTGAAATTCTATCCTAATTTTCTATGAAGAGTAAAGAACCATTTTCTGTAAATAGCTTGGGTTATATGTAAGTAGAAGAAATACATTAAACTAATAAAAACATTATTATAATAAATACCTAAATAAACTGTAAATATTATATGTTAAATAAAATATTTAAAAATAAAAATATCTTAGTGAAATATGTAAATAATTTTACTGAGTTATGGATAAATTGACATGTTCAACGAATAGCCCACTTGAATAGGATGTGATGGTAGAACGAATATGCCTCAAAACAAGCCACCAAACTCTTACACCTTTCCCCTTTTTCCCCTGCTTTCATGGTGGAAAATAAATTTTGAATTATCAAGCATTTTCTAAATAGTTATAAACATATGCCAGAATAAGGATATGAATGTTCACTATAAAAATATAATTTTCTGGAGGCTTTAAAATTCTCGTGAAATTTCAGAAGAAAAATACAAAAATAGTTCAAAGAACAACAGTAAATTAAAGTGCCTAGATAAATGAATAAATGATTTTATTTTCTGTAGTTATGCATAAAAAAGTCTGTCAGCTAATAAAAAGCATAATACTTTATCAACAGCCAAAGTCTTGAGTTAAATTTTTAATGTGGTTTCTAGGTTGAGAATAAACCAACAACAGAGGTGATAGAAATGTCAGTTGAATTTATCCACCTAGGTAAAAATATGTTTTTTCCATACTCATGTCTTTCATCCACTCTAGATGTTCTGTTCTGAAATATAAATGGGATCAGAATTCTCTGAACTTGGATTTGCTCAGATCTAGAACACAAGTAGAGCAATAGATGCATCCTTAACTCAAACTCCAACATTTTAGAGTATCCATCAAATAAATATAACACTATTACACTATTTGGTCATGAGAAAAAAAGGTTTTTCTATATTATTTTTCTTTTAGAGGTTCCTTCTAAATATTCTTACCTAATAGTATTTCCAATGAAAATAACAAAGATCTTATTGTTTTTTTAATGGATGCTATTGGGGGCAGGACTTTTCAAATACAAAGCAAATAGCACTTTAGCTTCACTTGTTTGCACCCATCCAAACCACTGTTAGGGCTTCTCACACTCAACATTTTCTCTGTAGTTCCCAACACAGCAGAGCTGCAATTGCTTGGAGTTGAGGTCTTGTCAATGAAATTTCTTCAGAACAAGCCTGGATCTCAGAAATCCCAGACAAGATGATATTGATTCTTTTTTAAAAAAGTTATGTACAAAGGAAGTCTATCTGCCAGCCTCCTTTAGAAACAGGGTCAAATAACCAGTTGGAAAAATTTCTAAAGGTGTCACATTAAACTTTAATAATACCCACATTTTTATGGAGCTTTTAACTTTGCAAATTGCTTTCACATGCATTATCTCATTGCATGTGCCGTGGCAGTGAGGAGAGTGCCTGCATTTTCGGGCTGAATCACAATGACACAGATAACAGAACAAAACGTTGATGGGAACACTTCAAGAAAATGGATTCTTGTGATGCTGAAGAGAAATATTTAACAGGAATTACCTGGCTTCAAGATCAGACATGGCATTGGATAAGATTTTGATGGTTCTTATAGGTCTCAACTGGAGGTTTATTAGAGACATTTCGTTCTATTGTTTCTTAAGGAAAACTTCATTCCTCCCCCCCACCCTTCCTGATCATGCTTTTTATGTCTGATTTTCTTTTTTGCTTTGGGAATAGACAGTAATGCTCAGGGGTTACCTCTGACTCTGTGTTCAGGGATCACTCCTAGCAGCAAACAAAGGTACCATCTGTGGTGTTAGTGATTGAACAAGAAGAGGTGGCTATATGCCAGGCAGTGCTTTACCTCCTGCTGTGCTATGGCTCCGGCCCTGATTTTCTTCATTCATTGAATCTACAGGTCAGCCCGACCCCCGGTTGTATCCGAGCTCTCATGAAGATGCTGTACTGCCCATACTGCCGAGGTCTTCCTGCTGTGAGACCATGCAACAATTACTGCCTCAACGTCATGAAGGGCTGTTTGGCCAACCAGGCGGATCTCGACACCGAGTGGAACCTATTCATAGGTAAGGAGCATCCACATGGGTGTCTGGCATTAAACCTCAATGTCACAGATATCAGAGACCTGAGAAGTGCCAGGGGCACGATGCCGGGTGTCCCTGTGGCAGTTTTGACAACGTGGTGAGACAAAGTCTACCCAAGTCCAAAGCATAGCATGAATTTGTGTTTCTGAATACTAAATGCTACCACTTTGTTGTTTATTGTTGAAGGTGGCACAAGCCAGCTGACTCTATGAAGTTATACATCATCTTTTTCAATTTATGTAAGCCCATCTGAGATGGTACAAGTCAAAAATGAGCCTTATAACTGATATATATATATATATATATATATATATATATATATATATATATACACACACACACACATACATACATACACATGCCACAATCCTTTCTTATGTGTGTCAATCATGTCAAAAATCATCGCCAATATTAGTAAAGAGCTCGCTCCTTATTTAAAATTTGGGATGAAAATAGCTGAGTGTTTGCTAAAATAGGCACCTTCATGCCTGCTTTCTGTGCTGAAGAATGATTCAAGCTCCCCAGGATTCAAGTGCCTTCCAGTCTTCGGAAGGAAAAGGGGTGGAGAGAAGGAGAGGGGGGAAAGTCTGTGAATCAGGGCTCTGTTCTGAAGGTGGAGAAATCACTGGGGGTTGATCTGCCAAGAGAGATTTCTCCACCAGCCATCCAAGGATAAAAGGACAAATTTTATAGTCAGGCTTCACCCAGGAAAATGCACAGGCCTTGAGCGAGTAAATGTGTTTTCTCCCCCTCCATCAAATGGCCTTCAAATAAAAGTACTTTCAATTGCGTTTACTGCAATGGAATAGTGACAAGCAAAGTGGGACAAATCGCAGTGGCATTAGTTGGCCTCGGAGGACCTTCATCATTGATGCAAACCCCTAACCCAAGATACACAGCACAGTCTTGTGACAGCTAAGATTTCAGTAGGGTAGAAAAAGTGTCTGAGATGTGCTGGAATGCAGAAAAGCCTCAACCCACTATGCCCTGCTGTGGTTAGGTTGCAGGCATCCAACCTTGGCCATGAATACCATTGGCTAGCAAAATAGAATACTTAGAAAGACAGAGAAAATGGCTTTGATGATTTTTAAAAATGATTTGAAAGTGGGAAGATTCAAATAGTAGCCATCTTAGATATCTTAGATATCTTTTCAGAAGAAATATTTGCAATCACCCTTTCTTGGGAGGACATAAATCTCTATAAGATTTTAGATTACTTTGCTTGCAAAATGAGGGGATTTTATAAAGTTAACCATTAAGCAATCCTCTGATTCTAACATATTATGATTCTTAGCAAAGGTTTTGAAGAGGGTAGTATGGTTGTTTTAATTAACAAGAGTAAACCATCTTCTAGAATAAAATTCAGATAAATTTTAATAGATGCTACCAAAAATACTACTAGGATAACATCAGTACTCAAGAACTCTACAAAGATTGGGAGTGTTTAAAAGCCAGATAAAATCATATGCAGCATCACTTTGTGTCAGGATGATTATTTCTCCTTTGGGATTAAATCTGCTTAAGTCATAGTCTTCTAAAATGGTTTTCTCATCAGCCAATCACATGTAAGAACAGCAATGTCTTAACTGGATATTTTTCTGATCGCTGTTTCTCTATTGTGACATAAAACAAATGTTAACTTTACAATTGACTAAGTTTCTTTGATGCCCTTTTAATGGGAAGTGACTGAAAACATTAGATTTGAACCTACTTTGTAGGTTGGTTGGGTCTTCAGGGGAAGAGACCTGTTGGCTAGTGTTCTGAGCATATATTAATACCTATTTTTTTCCCTCTCAGTTTTTGGGTTGTACCAGACATCTCTGATAAAGGCCTTACACTTTTCTTTCTTTGGTGTGCTGTGACATTGGAAAGTGGCCCCAGCCTAAATTTATGAAGCAAAGTATGTTCTCACGCTTACGTGCCTCTATGGGAAGAGTTGGTTCATAAATACGACATAAATTGGTCAAATGTGCCAGTCCCATTTTCCACAGAGATGAATTAAAAAATCACAGAGTCCCAATGTTGATAAGTGAAACAGTAAAGATCAGTGAACAAATCAGTAATTCAATAAAATGATGTATAATTATCGCTCTCAATCATTAACCACCTTGAGCTACTTCTAGACTCCTAGCATCTTTGCACCAAATGTGCTTCTGTTGCTATAAAATGTGTCACCTTTGTCTGCAACATCAGTATCCCAGTTTGTACACTGTGCTGCTTTTTATTTTATTATGTGTTCATCTAAAATATTAACAGTGGCATACAATTGACCGTCCATAGAAACAAATAAGCAAATTAGTGGCATGTTTTCATGAACTTTATGCTGCCTGGAATTAAGGGAAAGTGATTTTTAACTTTTTCAAATACAAGTAAAAGAAAGAATGACAATTCAGTGATAAAATAAGACATGTTAAGTGTTGAAGCAAAAAAACCCATGGGTGGTCTGCCTTGCCAGTGCTAGCTGGGATAGACCAAAGTTCGATCCCCCGGCATCCCATATGGCCCCCAAGCCAGGAGCTATTTCTGATCACATAGCCAGGAATAACCCCTGAGCATCCATCACCTGGTATGACCCAAACACAAAAAACAAACAAACAAATAAAACCCTCCAATGGTAGACCATACACTTCAGAAATTCTGTAGCTTATTTTTGTATTTTTCTTTTAAAACATCCCCAAGCTTTGGGGCGTTAACTCATGCCCTGCATAGGAATATAGTCCAAAGATTTAGATCAATTAGCTTTTATTGGGGAGAAATGGAAGACCTCTTCATTTTTTTTAATTGAAAAATGGAACTTCTTTGGAAAAAGTAGCCAATTGCTCCAGATCCATTTTAGACAACTTGAAAGCCTGAGAACATGTATGTAGTTTATAGAAAGAAGAGGTTCCCTAAAACAAAGCAGAGCCTGCAGTTGAATTGCTCTGGGGCTCTTAGCAAGAAGATGAATGGGCCCCTTGGGGCATTGGCAATTCCCTCTTAGGTCCTTGCCACAAGTTAGTGTCTCTTCAGAAACAAATGATTCCTAATGGGTTCTTGAATGTTGCCTATTGCCTGAGGGCACACTGGTTTTCCGGAATGAGATGTGCTTTCATAAAAATCCCCTAGAGAAAAAGAGTTTGTATACAGAATTAGTCTTTTTCTGTCCTAGTCTGTGTTGACTTTGAGTGGTCCACTTGGGCAACAACGCTCTGGATAAGAGCTGTTTACTTAACATTGCCTGTAACATAGGACTGGTTGAAAATGCAGATCACATTTAAAGAGCTCGAAGTATTGCTTTTTTTGTTCGTTTGTTTTTGTTTGTTTGGGGGCCACATTCAATGGTGTTCAGGGACTTCTGGATCTGTACTCAGAAATCACTCCTTGCAGGCTCAGGAGACCATATGGAATGCCGAATATCAAACTTAGGTTGGCAGCATTCAAGGCAAATGCCCTACCTGATGTGCTAATGCTCCAGCACAAAGTCTTGCTTTTTAATAATCTAATAATCCAGGGTATATGGAGTGACCTCCTCCAAATATCTGGTAGCTACTATAGGTTTATAAATTACAAATAATCAGAGATAGGGAAAAGGGGGATTGAGGAAAATTAAGGAAACCAAGGCAGGAATTCTATTCTGTCCTGCAATATTGTTATTATGAAAATGTTGTGGAGTACTTATTATTTCAAATTTAAGTAAATTTCTTTTATATTTCATATAAATAAGATGTTTCTGTTTCAACGTTGTAGCCTACAGTTTTAGATTGCCTCAGTTGAACAGATTTTAATAATTTTAGCAAATTAATTTAACTCACTGCCTTGAGTAAGATAGATATATTTTTGCCTTTGAAGAATTACTGTCGTCAAATTAATAGTAATTAAATTATGGTAGCATGTTAGGAAATTGAAGCTCAAGATTCCTGCAATCTACTCAGCAAACATAGTAGGTTCTCTGCTGAGCAGACCCCCAGAATTCTGACTATGTGTAGACTTAATAATTAAGTAATAAACGAGACTATTGTTAGGCATAATTGATACTGAATCACCATGATGGGTAAAATCATTTAAATACAGGCACCTGATATTTTCTATAACAATCCCAGTGCATCAGACAAGATTTATCAGTGGTTCCTAATTACTTGTGTTATTTTTGACGTGTTTCATGACCAACTCTTACTATCAACATCCTAGAACAATAGGTTTTGAATAAGGTTTTTTTCTAATCAAGCAAAGATAGAATTTCCCAATCTTATATATATATCCTCTATTGTGATGGACTGGAGAAGAAGTCAGCCATGGAGCTTATATTTTTTTTTCACTGACACTCATAAACCAATCCCACCAGTGGCATCAAATGTCTGCACTTTCTTCTTCCTTTCACATAAGCCAGTTAGTAGTGCTCAAGACAGAGTAAAGGCACAATAGTAAGTAAGAGAAGATCAAAGATGAAACCAAAATTTGTAATTTATCTATAGACCAGAGACTGCAGTGGTTACTACCTACTATCCCATAATTCCCTCATTTCTTTATTAACCCAAATGAATTAATTGAGGGCCTGGTAAGAACCTTTCTCTGGAATTAGCATGGAAGCTTGGGAAGAAAGTAGATCGAGCCATGGTTGTAGAAAAGAGGCCTCGACATAACATATTTGAATGAAATTAATGGAAACAGCCAGATGAAGACATGAAGAAAGACGCTGCTCTATTTTACTTTGCAAGTCTCCACTTTTAATGGAAGTATAACTAATTCAGTAGTTTCAAAAGCATATATCCCTGTTGTTAATGGACTCTGTAAGTGCAGGGATGGCAGAAACAAATCAGATAATGAACCTAGTTCTTTCATTGTGACAGCTACTATCAAGTTGTAAATTAGAGTCAGCCAAAACGAAGCTATGTTTGGTCAGTCAAATAACTAGAATCCTGTAATAAATGGACAACTTCAGTGCACGGATGACCTTTTAGAACGAACGAGAGTTGTTTATCCTTAATGTATTTAGTGTATTCACTGCTTTTGTGTTTGGGGTAAATGTTCGAAAAACATTCATTGTTTCTGGTAAAGGAACTCAGGTTCTCCTTTTTTAGGTGAAATATATGGGATTTTATGATGTTGTTGCATTTCAGGGGCTATGAAAATAAACTTTTAGGAACTGTTTGAAATGTTTGTAACAAGAGATTTCTCTCTCAAAGACTCTCTTAGCTGTGAACTTTTATCATACAAATCTGATAAGAAAATTTTCAGTTGCAGGGAATTTTATTGTACATATGATATGACTCTACTTAATGCATTCTGAAATGCCATGTTTCAAAAGCCTCTAGCCCTTAAACATGGAAAATTATTTCTTTCACTGAAGAAAAAGAAAAAAGACAAAAATGGTGCTGCAAAAAAAGCTTTGAAAGCTTCTGTGTCTGAGATTTCCTTTTAGTATAAGACAAGAGTCTATTTTCAATAATACAATCCAGAACAACTTTTAAATTAATGGACAAAAGCCAAAGCAATTATTTTAAAATCTGTTCTCACTGCTACAAAACTACCTTTTGGTTCTTCTATATTCTTTAAAATCACTGAGACATTTTTTTTTTAAAAGAGGTTTTATTTTCTATGGGCTGAAATCTAACCCCATTCACTTCCTTACCTATTTTTTATGGTCATTTATTTAATACTTCTCAGGGCTTTGTAGATATTTATTCTATGCTCTATTTATTCTGTGGATTAGCAGGATATATAAACATGACTAATTATATACAGGGAAAAAAAGAATAGTTGGCTTGTAGCCAGCAACCTTTGACAGACTACATTTGCTATCAATTTCCTACATTTAGAAAACAGTTTACTTCTGAACTCTATGTATGTGAAAGTATTTTTATGTAGTCCAATAGGGTTAATGCCTTCCGGGTGGTATAATATATGAGGTTTTCCAGAAGACCCAGAGGCAGGTATTTCTTAACCTCTGACACTTTCAATGCCTGTCTTGACAAAACACTCAAGGGATTCATAGAACTGCAATTTCTATTTTGACTAAAGTAAATTTTCTCAAGGATCAAACCTGAAAGTGCTTGACTTAACAAATGATCATTCTAAGGTGTAGTTATCTGTGTATACATTTGTATGCATGTGTCTGTGTGTACCTTGTGCAGTGTCCCTGATGCTAGCTATTCTATTAGAATTCCCACATATTTAATTTCTAATCAGTACATACTTTTAATTTTATTCCCTATGTACTGTTACTTACAAATGAGACCATCTAAACTAGACTTTCAAATTGAAATTATTGAGATTTATATTATGACACTGCGGTCTATAATGAATAATGACTATTTTTTTAAATATAATTTTTATTTTGAACATAGTGGCTTACATATTGTTGACAATAATATTTTAGGTACATATTTACATAAAATCAGGGGGATTCCCATCACCGATTTGTCCTCCCTACACCTCCGTTTTCGTTCTACCTCTCAAATCCTCCTCCCTCACCCTCGAGGCTGCTAGAAAATGTGGTCCTCTCTGTACCTAATTTACTACTTAGTAGTCTTGCACCTGTTTGGTCTTGGTGCCTCCCTTATTTGCCCCTTTAACTGGGAGGCAGGACTAGATAGTTCAAGTTATGTGGTTTTATTTGAAGAAGAGAAAAGTAATAAACTGGGGTAAAAGTCTAATATGCCGAAAATGGGCGGGGTCCTTCTAGAGGCTCTCATCATCGGTTTGAGAGACAAAGGAGAAAAATAAGGTGTAACACCCCAACAGTACAAAAAGAAGTGTCAAATATCCAGTGAGCACTCCAACAATAACAACGTAAGCACCACAAAAATAGCCAGAGGCGTGACTATTTTTGCAAGTATAAATGAATATGCTTTTAAGCATATAAGTATAGCATTTTTTAGGATACAAAATATTCTGCTTAAAGTAGAAAGTTCTTTGAACTATGAGTCCATCAAGGTCTTTTATTTTTGTGAAAAGTGGAAATGGAAAGGGAAGGCATATATTTTCTAGGAAAAAGCAGACCAGAATAGAGAATTGTCTTTGTATTGGGAGTTTGTAATTTTATTTTTAATTTTAAAAAAGCTTATGTTGTCTGTAGACGAGTGGTTTGATCTGATCATTGACATCTCATATTAACCTGTCATGTTTTCTCTAGCATGTTTTAGACTCCAGCTCTAACACAAGATGGTCAGCTTTTGACATGCCAGAGAAATTCTTTGATGATTTTTTTTAGAATGATAATAAATAAATTTCCAAAATATTTTCAATAAATCAAAATGTTTCAATCGTAAACCAAACACTAAACTACTAGGCTAATAACATTCTTTAATGATTTTTACTATGATAATAAATACATTTTCAAAATATTTTCAATAAAACAAAATAGTTCAAACATAAATCAAACACTAGACAATTTTGCTAATAGCATTCTTTTTTGTTTTGTTTATTTTTGTTTGTTTTTGTTTTTGGGTCACACCTGGCAGTGCTCAGGGGTTACTCCTGGCTCTACACTCAGGAATCACTCCTAGACAGGTACAGGGAACCGTAAGGGATGCTGGGATTTGAACCACTGTCCTGCTGCATGCAAGGCAAATGCCCTACATCCATCTATCTCTCCTGCCCCGCTAATAACATTCTTAACAATTATAATTTTACTCTTTTTTGTTTGTTTATTGGGCCACACCCGGTGTCACTCAGGGTTACTCCTGGCTATGTGCTCAGAAATAGCTCCTGGCTTGAGGGACCTTATGGGATGCTGGGGATCGAACCTCGGTCTGTCCTAGGGTAGCATTGGCGAGGCAGATGCCTTACCGCTCCATGCCACCGCTCCATGCCACCACAATTACAGTTTTAGATTAGAGATCTGAGGTAGAAGAAATGGTGTTGAAGTGGTGTTGAAGGAAATGCAAGACTAGATATATAAAGAAATAAGTGGATTTTTACACAACCACAAATGTCACAGAATAAGTACCCATTCTATATTCTATCACACAAGTAGTCCTGGTTAACATTAAGTAAAAATCTTAGTAAATGGGTCGTTTTGTTTTGATCACAGACATAACGTTTATTACATATTTAAATAAATCTATGAACAGTTTCTATAGATAACTTCAAATTACACCCCCAAAGCTTCAAGGCTTCTTTATTTCATGACTTTCTCAAGTGAAACTGTTGATCATACTTCTATGTATGTTATTTTTGAAAATAGCTTTAAATTTCCTCAGATTTGTTTCTGTAACAGTTTTACAAGAAATGTTTAGAATCATATTTTCTTCTTCCTTTTGTCTTTTTGACTTGCTTATTATGATCAACCCTCCAAAGAACTGCAGAAGACAAATTAGTAGAGATGGCCCTATGAATTATTCTGATGGTTAAGGGCATACTTTTATTGGTTACTCTAGAAGAGAAACAGTTATACATGTCTTTGAGAATAATTTAAACTTTTGATAATGCTCTTGGTATAGAAAAACTTTGAGCTTACAATTCACTTAAAAATATTGTCTACTGAAACTCGGTAAGGTGGCCAAGAAAGAATTCAAATTAAAATAGAGCATGAAATACACCTTGTTCTTCAAAGAAGATCTCATAATAAATCCCACATGAAAAATACAACCTCATTTTTCCTCTTTGCATCGATTTAAGTAATTTTCTACAGTGGGTTTTCATTATTATAGACACGAAGAAGAGAAAATTAGAAAAAATTTAAAGGAAGCCATTAAATAAGTCACTACCTCCTGATGCCAGCAAAGTGAGTTTACATTCTTCATAATTTTATTCTTTATGCTACAAGTCTCTTCTAAAGAAAAACTGATCATTAAATATCCAAAAAAAAAAAGCTGGTCAGTATTCAGAACTAAGGTCTTGTTCTTTAAACAGATTTAATGAGAGGTCTTGAGTAGTGGTGGATTAAATGCATCAGTTTAGAGGCATGAATAAATTTGGGAAGTAACAAGATCATCCCTTTGGTTGACAGATGTGATGTAGTTTTTAAGATGACTGAGTCAGAGAATGACCTCTGGTCTATCTGATCTCACTGTCCATCTCTGATAACATAACACCAGCTTGGAGAAATCTGTTTTTCTACAGGAAGCAATATCACTCTTGGCCATAAAGTTCAAGGAGGAGATCTTTCTCAAGTTCCACAATATTAACTAGTAAAGTTCATTCAGAGTCCTTAATTTTATGCAGGATCTATGCATCTCCTGGTTCTTTGAGTTCAGTTCTTATGCATCTCCTGGTTCTTTGAGCTCTTGCCTAATTTTAGTTTAGTCCATTATATTTTAAATAAACCAAAGTTTCAAACTCTTCTTTTTGACTTAGTCACAGAAATGGATTCCATAATGTTAAGCCTATGTGTAATAACCAATAAGAAAGAAGTCATCATTAGTTGCAAAAGAGGTACTTTAGAAAAACTTTCTTCAGAAAACCCAGAGACCTTTAGGAATGTAGATTAGGGGCCAGAGTGATAGAACAATGGTAGGGCGTTTTCCTTGCACCTGGCCTATCCGGGAAGGACCCAGATTCAATCCAAGTTATCCCATATGGTCCCACGTGCCTGCTACAATTGATTTCTGAGTACAGAGCCAGGTGTAACCTCAAAAGTGCCCCTGGATGTGGTCCAGCACCCCAAAAAGAAAAAAAAAACTATGTAAATTACTCATGGGCAGTTACTTCTAGAATGTCTCTATAAAATGAAATCCTATGTCTTTTGATGCATCAGCCTTGCAGTATTTTTTTTATTAATTATGTTTCCAAACATTGATACTTAATGTTGTTCATAGGGTATCCAGATATATATATCATATGATCGTCCATGAGAAAATAATTAAATATACCTTACTACTTACTGAAAATTTTCGTTTCCACATCCTAAATCTCAGGGAATTATATGAATTTCAATAATTTTTTGTTCCATTGAAAAATGTCTGCATATATGACAATAGTAGCAGGGCCAAAGAAATAGTAATGCAGATGGCTTACATGAGTTAAAATGAATTAAAGTCCTAGCACAGCACCACCACCAGGAATTACCCTTAAACAGAGAACTTGCATGTGATGTAAGAGCAAAAAAGAAAAGGAGAAAACAACAAAAAAACTTTGAAAATTATTGAAAGTTTGACTAAAAACTAAGCAACATTTTTTTGGGGGGCCACACCCTGCGGTGCTCAGGGTTTACTCCTGGCTGTCTGCTCAGAAATAGCTCCTGGCAGGCACAGGAGACCATATGGGACACCGGGATTCGAACCAACCACCTTTGGTCCTGGATCAGCTGCTTGCAAGGCAAATGCCGCTGTGCTATCTCTCCGGGCCCAAAACTAAGCAATATTTTAATCTCATTTAAAAAATCTTTTTATCTCAATTAAACAGTAAATATTCTGTTCTGTTGGTAGTGCTAGTGGTAGTGGAGTGGAGTAGAGAGTATCACACTCAGGATCTCACATAGGTAAGGCTAATTCTGACTTTGAACTGCATCACTGATTCATTAGGAGCTCCATTATACAGATGAGTAAACTGAAACCAGATAACCAGATAAATTACATGAATATGCCAAGGTCAGGGAACTTATACATTATAATACTGTAATTTTGTTGCAGAACCCTTTTCCTTATCTATTGTACCAAATATCTCCTGCTATGCACTTTGAAATAAATCTCAAACTTTTACTGAATAGATTGGGCAACAAAGTATTTCTTGTTGCCAGAATTTTCCAATATAATTTCCTACCATAATGTCCGTACCATTTGATAGAGTGACAACTAGTCTCATGTAGCTACTGAGTCCTTTGAAATATGTCAAATATATTTAATGAGCCGATCAGTGGGATTTTAAAGTTATTTCATTTTAATTCATTGTAACCTAGTTACATCTAGCAATAGAGTCCTTAAAATGTAACTACTGTGTTTGAGGAACCCAATCTTTCCATTTTATTTATTTTAAATTTATTTTCATTGCAGTCATTGTGTCAGGCTTCTAGCTGATGAGAAATATAGATCATCAAAACAACTATAATTTCTGTGATGAGGAGTCAGAGACATAGTTTGTACAGTGCTTGTTTTGCATGCTGCCAATCCCAGCTTTATCCCTGGCAACACATTCAGTCCCCTGAGTGTCAACAATGGTGATCCCTGAGTAGAGAGCCAGGAATCAGCCTTGAGCACTTCTGAATCTGAATCCCCCAAGCCAAGATGATGATAATTTCCATACCCTGGCTCAGCCTCTAAATGTGTGAGTCTCTTTAAAATATTTTTTTTTCTAAGACAACTTTGGTGTGCTTGGTCTGGACTAGACCTTTGGTTAGCAAACACAGGTACACAAATATCGCACTGTTTTTGTTCTAAGAAACTATAACTTCCCAAAGTGTTGAAATATGCTGTGTATATTTGCTGTTCATTTAGTTGAACACAGGGCCTAATTTATTCAAAGCATATGCTTTCCCACTAAGCATATATTCCCAGCCCAAAATGCATATTTTCCAAGTGAGAGTATCACCAAATGAAGATGGCATAGCTAAGAGCAAGTTTTCTTGAGTGGCAGCAAGAATCTGAATCCAGACTCCATCATTTATATTCTCTGTGTGATTTGGGAAACATTATTTACACTTCATAAACTCAGTTTTCTCACAACGAAACTGGAGGTAATAGTCCCTTTCTCTCAGCATCGTGAGGATTAAACTAAATAAGCCATGTGAATCTGAGGGATAAAACATTCCCACAAAGGTAGCTCATAAGACAAAAGCAATGCAAGTCCCTGTTTGAATGAATGGTTTACGAAGTTATGAACTGAAAAGAGAAATTAGAAAGCCCTCGACGAGTGCATCAGGCAGGAGAACCTGGGTTAACTGAAACACACAAACAAAAGAGATATCAAGCAAAACCAGAAACCAAAGGAAAATGGTCAGAGTAGAATGAGTTCTCAGACAGAACTAAGGATCAGCTCAGAAATTGGGGGGCTTTGGTGGTGTGAAAGTTGCACTGGTAAAGGGAGGGGGTTCTTTTTGTGACTAAAATCCAATTACAGTCATGTTTGTAATCATGGTGTTTAAATAAAGGAGAAAAAAAGAAGCAGTACAATTCATCTTACCAGTTTCCTTCATTGTTGTATCTGCCTTGTCCTGGTTCCTTGGCGGTGGGCCTCCGTGGTAAATTTGCCTTGCCCTTGATCAAGTAAAACCAAGCACTCATTAATATCAGGATTCCAAGATAATGCAACCAATCACACTGAAATAGATAAACTTGCTATTGTACACTGAGAAGGAAGATGGGGCAGCAACAGGCAGTTGAAACTGAAAGCCAAATGACTTGACTTTTATTAGTCTGATATACAATGAAGAATTGCGGGGCATTGTTCTCCTGGGCATGGAGATATCTAAATGCCAGTCATTGGATGGTTGGATTCAAATGGATGGAATTAGTGGTGAGACCTAGAGGGCATGCATTGTTGTTAAAGTTAAAAGTTAAAAGAAAACATTTCTAGAACTTTCTATCAAAATACTGTGGATAGGGCAGTGGTGCTCACTGGAAAGAGCACAAGGCTTTCCTGCAGGAAGTCCTGAGGTCACACTATGACACTTCAACAAAAATAAATGAAAAAAAAAAAAGCACCTTTACAGTTCTTCAGTTTAGAAGGAAATCTTTCTCACTGTTGTCTTAATTTGGATTTCCATAATGATGAGTGAAGTTGAGCATGTTTTCTTGTGTTTGTTGGCCATCTTTCGGTCTTCCTCGAAGAAGTGTCTACTAATTTCATCTCCCCATTTTTCTATGGCTTTAATTGTCTTTGGGGGACTCAGCTTTCTGAGTATTTTGAGCTTTGTATTTTCTAGTTATCAGCCCTTTATCTGATGTGTTGAGTACGAAAATTTTTTCCCATTCAGTTAACTGTCTTTTTGTTTTAAGTTGGGTTTCCTTGCTATGCAGAAACTTTTCAGTTTGATGTAGTACCATTTGTTTATGTTTGATGCTAATGTCCTTGCCATTGGTGTTCCATCCTCAAAGACTTTTTTAATATATAGGTCTTTGAGTGTTCTGCCTACTTTTTCCTCAATTAACGTTATAGATTCTGGTCTAATTCCAAGGTCTTTAATCCGTTTTGAGTTGACTTTTGTATAAGGAGTGAGGTATGGGTCAATTTTCAGTTTCTTATAGGCAGTTTTCCAGTTGTACCAACACCATTTGTTGAAGAGACTTTCTTTGTTTTATTTCAAGTTATTGGCTCTATTGTCAAATATTAGTTGACTGTACATATGGGGTTTGCTGTAGTGTTCACTGAATATTTTATGTGATATTTCTTTCTGTATGGTTGTGGTGTTTCAATTACCTTTTTTCTGTCCTCTCTCAAACTGAGGCTGAAAACTTCTAGAAGGACTCTGCCCATTTTCAGCTTATTTGGTTTTTTACCTGATTCTATTGCTTTTCTTTCCTTCAAACAATCCACTTAACTCGAACTATCTAACTCCGCCTCTCAAATAGAGGGGGAAACAAGGGAGGGTACCAGGACCAAACAGATATATGATTACTAGTAGTTAGCAAGACACAGAGGGGACCACTTATTTTAGCAGCCCAAGGGGTGATGGTTGGGGATATGGGTTGCAGGAAGGGAACGGGGGAAGGAAAGACAAATTTGGTGATGGGTATTCCCCTGATTCAATGTTAATATGTACCTAAAATACTACTGTGAAAGATATGTAAGCCAATATGGTCAAAATAAAAATTAAAAAAAAAGAAGGAAATATTTCACTATTGGGGTGGGAATAAAATATGTAGGTTACTTGAATGTAGAGGACAAAGAAAGAAATATGTAAGATAAAACTGAAATGATCAGATGTCAGAAAGGGCCAAGAGCCAAAAGGAAATTTAGTTTGAGGGTATAGTAAACATTGATCTTATTTTTTTCAATTCGTTTTGGACATGATGGATTTGAGACCTGATAGTACCAAGGAGAAAGTTCAGTTGAAGGCTGAAAATAGTCATGTTCTGTGTGTCTGGAATAGAAGTGAAGGAATCCAAGTACCACTGAATCCAAAAATCACTGAATGGTTTTCCCCAGTTATTTGTAGTCAGCATTTATCAACAAGTCATACTAAGAATGCTCTCTTTTGAGTATCACATAGGTATCCACATGAGTCTTCCCTGTGAAATTAGACTGCTGTTACCCCTAAATGACATTCATATAACAGTCTGTTCATCAATATGTATGTTCAGACAGTGCATATAATCTTTCTTTCCGACCTCTTTAATGACAGGAAGTTAGAATGTCAGCAGGACTGAGATGAAAATACGTAACATAATGATTTAACAGAAACATGTCTTGGTGGTTCCCCCAATCTGTTTTCTCATCATTCACAAACCCATCAGTGGACACATTTGTCATCCATGTTGATATTTGATAATTGCACTCAATCTAAGAGGAAATCTATTTTCTACAAGCTTTGGTTTTTGCAATCGCCAGTGCATGAAATCTAGGATTACTTTCTTCATTTCTAGCCACAGCTAAGTTCTGACTTTCAAGTTGAGGCATGAAATTTGTTAATTTAAAATAAAAAAATTTTCCCGAAGGCATTTAATATTTTTCATTGGCAAGGCACCCCTAGCTTTATGATATGATTTGTGGCACTGTGTCACCAGTTAAAATATCTAAGGACCAATGTAATCTATGCCTTGGTTTCTGAGCTGGATTCCCCCAAGGAGCAAGGCAAACTCCATCAATACAGCTTTTGCAATGCAATGTTGGAAAGAATAGTGAGATTTTTTTTTTGGATGCTCATATTGCCAAGTTACTGATTTAAGAATGCCCCAGAGTATAAATTATTTCTCCAAAACCTTATAGTGACTTTGTCAAATGCCTTCTGCTTAGCCCATTAAAGGTGGAAAACCATGAAATATTATTTGATTTGCAACCCAAGAAAATGCCCTAAAACCACCTGTCCCTGTTTGGAAACTTGCCAGAACAAAGTGAGAGGAAAGGTCACGTCTGAGCACAATAATTTGAGGTTGCAGCATGTGGCTTTGATCAAAGGTTGAGCCTGTGGGCTGTGTTCAGGTTTATGTCTCTTCAGAAGGATTTACATTTATTTTTTCTTATTCCCACATGGGAGTCCTGAGTTTTGAGATCAACATCTCAAAGAGTTTAATAGTGGCACGCAACATTAAAAACAAAAATCTGACCATGAATTGTATTGAATAGTTATTACCTTGCCTTTGAATTCGATTTGGAGAAGTTAGTTTCAGGATGCATTTAATTTCCACGTGGAATTGGTGGATATTAAATTCTATTTCTCCTGAGTGCCTCGGGAATTTTAAAAAGTGCTTTAATTCTGCTGCACTGTACGTTGATTCCCATCCATTTGATCTGTGATCGTTGGGCAGACAATTGCTCTTGTTCCCCCACACATTTGTTAAATCAGTCTTTAGAATGTGCGTTGAAGTTAAAGCTCCATCCTGGAATGTTTTAAGATGCAGAAACGAAGAGTTTGGGAATGCAAGATGAATTATAAGTCTCACTCCGTGAATTGTTTGCATAATGAAAACTAAAATTTTAATCTGCTACTTCTTAATCTGGTTGAGAAACAGACACATCAGAACTCCTATGGCAATGTAGGAAAGATATTTTTCCTAATATCTATAATTTCACATAAGAAAATTACAGTGAACTGTACTCTCTGAGAGAGCAAGGACATCAACATCCAATTTCCCCTTTTAGAAGGCATTAACGGGCTATTTAAAGACTGAGATTTTACTTTACACTGGCCATCTCTTTTTTCTTTTCCTTTTTTTTTTGTTTTATTTTTTGTTTGTTTGTTTTTGGGGGGCCACACCTGTTTGATACTCAGGGGCTACTTTTGGCTAAGCGCTCAGAAATTGCCCCTGGCTTGGGGGGACCATATAGGATGCCCGGGGATCGAACTGCGTCCTTCCTTGGCTAGCGCTTGCAAGGCAGACACCTTACCTCTAGTGCCACCTCTCCAGCCCCCGTCTTTTTTATTTTTAAATAAATTCTTTATTTAAGCACCATGGTTACAAAATTGTTCATACTTGAGTTTCAGTCATAGATTGTTCATCGCTCTCCACCAGTGCACTTTTCCTACCACCAATGTTCACAGTTCATCTCCCATCCACCCATACCCAATCCTGTCTCTGGAGCAGACATTTGGTGTTCTTACTCTCTCTCTCTCTCTGTCTCTCTGTCTCTGTCTCTCTCTATCTCTCTCTGTCTCTCTCTCTGTCTCTCTCTCTGTCTCTGTCTCTCTCTGTCTCTCTGTCTCTGTCTCTCTCTCTCTCTCTCTCTCTCTCTCTCTCTCTCTCTCCACTTTTCCCACTACCAATGTCCGTTTCCTTCCATTTACAATCCCTCTTGCCTGTCTCTGGAGCAGTCAATTTGCCTCTCTCTCTTTCTCTAGTTCTCTCTCACTCTGTCTCAGCACTTTTTCCACCACCAATGTCCCCAGTCCCTTCCATTCACAATCCCCTTGCTTGTCTCCAGGGCAGTCACTTTGCCCCCCCATATATATGCATATGTGTGTGTGTGTGTCTCATTTTTGTCTATGGTTTGCACTATCATTAATTAAACAGTATCATGCATCCCCTTTTAGCACCCAGTTCTTGTTCAGAGTGATCAGTTCCAACTAACATTGTCATAGTGGACTCTTCTTTATTCTGGCTAAACTCACTGCTCTTTGTGGCAAGCGTGATCCTCCTGTCCCTAATTACTATTGTCTCTAACTATTATCACCATACTGTCTTTTACCTTTCTTTTATTCCACAAATGAATGAGATTATCTATGCTAACAGGTTCTATATCATATGCTATATATACACTTTAAAAATCAGAATGACTATAATTTGTATGTCATTTTTGCTAGTATGTCTACTGCATTTAGAACTCATAACTTTTGACTAAACATGGAACATAATGTTGTTGATCCCTGAGAGGGACTTTATTTCAAGCTCCTATCTTAATTAAATCAAGTTCCTAATGAGAGGGTTCTTACCAATGATTTAGTGCATATATATACAGTAAATGTAACTCCTTAGCTGCAATAGTTCAGGGTCAGGCCTCACCTTCTTCTCTATTCTCATTTTGCACATGGATCAATGTATTTGGTTTCCAATTGTTACTCTTTTGTAGGTGTATACATGTGTCTTCTTAAATCTTCTTTTCTCAAATATGAAGTTTTATAGTGGCTCTTTCACTCTACTGTTTTGACATAATAGTGGAAATCATTCCTGAAATGCCCACAATGATCTTTCTCATTCTTTTCTTCTTCTGCATAGTATTCCTTTGTATTAGCAAACCATGGTCTTTAGCTTTGGTGCTAGTAATTTGCTATTGCTAGTAATGTTAGAATGAGCAACCGGGTGAAAATATCTTATTTTAAAAAAAGTATTGCATGTGTATTTTAAGGTAGTTATTCAAAATGTAATTACATCTCTGGTATTGACAAATGGTCCTCCTGAAGCCTTTTATTAGTTTGTATTTTACCAGAGTGAATGGTAGTACTGACTTTCCCACCAGCAGAATGCTTACTCAGTTTCTTTCTGTGTGGCAATCAGGTTAGAAATTACATCTAATTTTTTCTCAACTTACTTTTCTCTAATTATTTTTATATTGTTTTGCTAAATAAGGTGACTTATTATTCACATCTCAGAGTATCACATGAGTATTTTTTATTAAACTTGAATATTATGGTAAATTAAGGGCCAGAGTGAGTAGAGAGGGGAAGGTACTGTCTTTTTCAGAGCTGATTTAGGTTCAATCCACAGCTAGTTCATGGGCACTAGCAGGGATGATCCCTAACTACAGAACAGGAGTAAATGCTGACCACAGCCAAGAATGTTCTCCAACCCCCTGCAAATAAAATAAATAAATGAACTGAAGACATAGTACAGGGGTTAAGATGCATGCATTGTATGTAGCCAATCTGGGTTTGAGCCCAAGCATCACATATGCTACTCACTGTGTTGCTAGGTAATCTCAGAGTATTATTTTGAATTTTAGGAAAACATTATTCTCTTGACTTTCATAATGCATTTGTGTGTATCACAGATGCAGGTAGTCATATTTTGAGAAGTAAGTATGAACATATGAAGAAGAATATAATTACTGCAATTATAGAAAAATAGCTTACTGGCTATACAAATTGAACAGACTTTCAAATAGCTTAGATAGGCCATAAAAAGCAGACAGGATATTGAAAATAAATATTTTGGGAGCTAGAAAATTGCTAGTTAAAAACATGTACCAAATGTAAATGTTTGGCTAATATTTGTGTCATTTAGTTTTAGTAAACATAAAACCATATTTTTAAAAAATATAATGAAGTAAGTGCTGAGATTATCAAGTGTTTGCAAACAGTATTTTTTCCACTTGCTTATCTGATAGACAAAACACTTTTAGTTTGTGACAATTTGGCTAAAATTAAGAAGGAAAATGTGACAGATGTTTCCTAAATAAAACCTATTTGTTAATAAACCACAAATTATGATGAAAATATTTAAAAGAAGTAAGTAAGTATAGAGGTCATGGATATTGGTTCTAGGGAGACAAAACGTCTGACCACTTATAATTGTGTAGAAATCTTGGGCCACTAGCATGTAGGGATTCATATACTAAAACTAGACAGTTTCCAGGGAAATAGTACCACTCTGATGTGCACATAACCTTACCCACCATTAAGCTTGCATCTGCTTAAGCCATACCTCCTGTAAGGTAGCTTTGAAAAAATTGATAAATAGTACTAGCAACAGTTAATTATTTTACATGATTAAGTTTCATGACCTAGACATGCTAAGAGACAAATGATGTTGTTCCCATCCATTTTACAGAGCCCTTAAATGAGGCCCAGAAGACTAGAGATCATGCTGCAGCAAAGCCAGTTTTGTTCAAAGCAATCCCATTTTTACCCTTTGTGCTCCTATCCTGAACAGCTCTACCTAACAACCAGAGAATAATGGCTAAAGGGAATAGATATGCTTTGAACTACTCATTTAAAATAACTGGTTTCCTGGTCCCAACTATGGCAAATGTGAACTCACATATGAGCAAATCTTGATTTAAAAAAATAATATTTAGGGCCAATTTTGAAATATATTTTTTAATTATAGCACTGAAACTTGAGTTAAATTTTCCTAGGTTATTTGCAAAATTGCTTTCCAAGAGTAAACTCTAGCCTTCTTCATTTCAAAGATGGTCCTGACAGAACCTTCTAGAGTTCAACCTAGTTGGTTGAGTCAGGGAGAGGCCCTGGAAAAAAATGTCCTGTTTTATTATACAGGCCACGACTAGAAAACTCAAAAGGCAATCAGAGGAAGTTACTTCCAAAACAACTAATCAGATTTAGGCAAATAGCAAATGCAGTTCTTCTACCCAATCATTCTTTAATCAAAAACTTGACCCATGTATTATCTGAGTAGTCCACAAGATGAAAATTCAACATGGCACCTATTTCTGGAGTCATCTCATTTTTTAGTTTTCTTGTTTTCTTTTATGTACACCCATTTCCATTGTTTCTGATTCTAGATGTCATTTAAATCCAGTTTTCAATGAAGTTAAATTACAGCGAACCTGTTCTATATAATCCTATGGCAAAGTGCTGTGAAGTGTTTCTGCATCTTTACGTATTTTTAACATCCCAGAGACCTGTCTTTTTTAATCATCAGAAGAAAACAGTATATATAAATGAAACTGCAATGTAGAGTAACTATCTGATGCCATTAGGAAGAAGTTTGAGGTATGAACTATCAGGACAGCACTTTACGGATGAGGGGCCAAGGAGGTAGTTCAGAGCAAGAGCTTTGCATGCTGGAACTGGGGGCTCTGCTCCATGATCACGTGGTTCTAGAGCACTTTCAATTGCTCAGCCTAAACAAATAAGGAGCTTAAAGTATGAATGCCATATCTGTAATGATTTTTTAATATTCGCAAGGTGCTATCATAATGAAGTATATTATCCATTTATTTGTATAGAATTAGTGATTTTTTTTAACATTTTCTAAAAGTTTATTTAGTTAGAATTTACACAGTAAAAGTCTTACAGCTTAGAATTAGTGATTTTAAAGTCTATTTTACAAACTGAAGAATTGGTTTCTCTATATCTGAGTCAACCAGTAGGCTTACCCATATATGGTACCTCAATATATATTTCTTTAAAATAATTGTTTTAATTTTTTGGGGGGGCCACACCCATTTGATGCTCAGGGGTTACTCCTGGCTAAGCGCTCAGAAATTGCCCCTGGCTTGGGGGGACCATATGGGACGCCGGGGGATTAAACCGCGGTTGTTCCTTGGCTAGCGCTTGCAAGGCAGACACCTTACCTCTAGCGCCACCTCGCCGGCCCCTAAAATAATTTTTTTTGCTTAAGATCATCAACCCATGATTTTATATATATAAGGCATGGGCTTTACTACTGAGCCATATTCCTGGCCCTGGTTAGTTTTCAAAAGTTGTGTTATTCTTGGATGACTTTAAGGGATAGTAAAATGAAAAACTAGCACTAAAACCTACAAATTGCCAAATCACAGACAAGTGAACAAGCATTAGTAAAACATTTGAGTACTTGGAGATACAACAGAGTCTAGAATCAGTCTGTTAACTAATAATGGCAGTTGTTGGATGGAGTGAATAAAGCATGCAGCATTTTAAAATCATCTATGATACTTTGTCTTTTTGTTTTTCTTCAGCCTTTTTTTGTTGTTTTTGTTCATTTATCTTTTGTTCAGTCCTCTTGTTTTCTTCCCTAGGAAGTGCCATTGTAACTAAAGCCACATCTCCTCATTTCTTTTATTTACAAAAGTCATGTCATAAGGAAGAAAAAAGTTGTGTAAAATATGTTCACAATTTAATTGTAAGGATAAAACCAAAATGAATCACACACAATGTGTTTTAAGAATTTTTTTTGAATTGAGAAATTCCCCTTTACATTTGCAAATATTGCTGGACATAGACCAAGGCAGTAACTACAAATATTCATTATAATAAAGAAAACTGTTTTGCAAGGTGTAAATGGTCTTTGCCAAACAGATTTGTTCGGTGTTACTTGAAAGTCTCTTTAAATTACCATACCAGATGCCAGTAAAATACAAGCCCTGTGCATTTTTAGAACATTTTGTTTACTGACATTTCTTCATTGAATTCTCAGCTAAGGGAGCTGCTGGCTTTTCTGTTTGCCCAAATCACATAGCATCTGACTCCAAGTGCACAGTCGATAGATAATCGCCTCCCCCTTGTTTTACAGCATTCTTGAAGTAAATATTTATTTCACAGGTTTATTTCCAATACAAAGAAAAGTACCAGTGTTCCATTTTTCCCCTTTATAAAAATGTTGGCTTTTATTTTTATTTTTTGGTAAGTCATGGTGAGGAGTATTCAAAGTAAGAAAGAAAAAAGGAAGGAAGAAAATGTGGTTAGTGTTATATACAAAGAGGGGAGAGATAGAAGAGCTATGCAGAAGCATGTAGACTAGTAATGAGTCTCTGAGGACTATTAATCAAATGACTAAGAGACTGCCATGCCTTCATGCCAAGGAAGAAAAGGAAGGTCTGGAAGTACAGTATTGTGTGCAAAAAAAAAAAACAAAGGCTTGAAATAGAATTTTGCAGACTTGAGAAGAGTTGTCCAAATAAAATGGCAGTGTCAAAAACAACACTCTATTAGGAAGGGCATTGATTTTTTTCTAAAGCTCTAGATGCCCAGAAATTAGACACCAGGATAAATGAAGTTCACATTTGGTGACACAGGAGAGGTGTAATTTAGGAAAGCAAAGGATGAAAAGAGATTGGCCCAGGCTGAATAGAGTATGTCCCTAGCTTCCTCTCTGGGGGAATTTTTACTTCTCAGTTTTCGAATTCATTTTCAAATGCTTTCTTCACTATTTCCTCTAGCTCTGTTTCTGGGCTTGATGTCTTGAGATCCCAAAAGAATGATTAATATCAGGGAGGTGGGCATATTTAAGAATGGTAGATAAAAGCATCAAGAGACAGCATCTGTGCTCAAGAGCAGAGTAGAAGACTGTCTAGCTGTCCTTTCTGCCCTCGACCCTGGCCCTCAATTTTTCTGTGTTCACCTCCTTTGTACTTGTGTATGTTCTCTATGCCCTTCTGGCCACCCTTATTGCCATTGTTTTCCACTTTCTCAGTGTGACCTTGGCTCCATTCAGACTATGAGCAATGATGAACTGGGTTTGAAACAGCCTGTGCTGACTTCAAAATGGAAAGGTCTCTGTCATTGTATAGTGAACCCTGATCTGGCTGCCACACCTACTTCCTGCTCTCTGCCATTGTCCTCAGATCTCCAACCCCAAATCTGTTAGGAATATTCTCACCCCAGGGTGCTCCTTCCTCCTCCTCTGCGCCTCACTGCTCTCATTGCAACCTCTTCAGGAAGGGTTTTGCCCTATACATGCTTTCTCAGTAAGGCTTTATCTTGTAATTTAATGTAAAAATTTTCATCTTTCTACCCCCCAATCATTCTCATTGTTGTTTTCTTGAATTGTTCACTGCCTTTTAACTCATTGCTCTGTTTGGGTATTTTCAGCACATTTCACCAGCCATAGGACTTGCTTTCTGCTTTTTTTTTTTTTTTTTTTTTTTTCCATTTTTATTCTAAGCAACACTTCTTGGCACACATTGAGTTCAGAATAAATATTTATTTTAAATGACACATTCTGTTCTAGATTCAGCCCCTTCCCAACT